>NC_037669.1:42248969-42345687 GCF_003255815.1 Theropithecus gelada | reverse complement strand
TGTCTGTTGGCTGTATGAATGTCTTCTTTTGAGAAATGTCTGTTCATATCCTTTGCCCACTTTTGGATGGGGTTGGCTGTTTTTTTCTTGTAAATTTGTTTGAGTTCTTTGTAGGTTCTGGATATTAGCCCTTTGTCAGATGAGTAGATTGCAAAAATTTTCTCCCATTCTGTAGGTTGCCTGTTCACTCTGATGGTAGTTTCTTTTGCTGTGCAGAAGCTCTTTAGTTTAATTAGATCCCATTTGTCAATTTTAGCTTTTGCTGCCGTTGCTTTTGGTGTTTTAGACATGAAGTCTTTGCCCATGCCTATGTCCTGAATGGTACTACCTAGGTTTTCCTCTAGGATTTTTATGGTATTAGGTCTAACATTTAAGTCTCTAATCCATCTTGAATTAATTTTCGTATAAGGAGTAAGGAAAGGATCCAGTTTCAGCTTTCTACTTATGGCTAGCCAATTTTCCCAGCACCATTTATTAAATAGGGAATCCTTTCCCCATTTCTTGTTTTTGTCAGGTTTGTCAAAGATCAGATGGCTGTAGATGTGTGGTATTATTTCTGAGGACTCTGTTCTGTTCCATTGGTCTATATCTCTGTTTTGGTACCAGTACCATGCTGTTTTGGTTACTGTAGCCTTGTAGTATAGTTTGAAGTCAGGTAGCATGATGCCTCCAGCTTTGTTCTTTTGACTTAGGATTGTCTTGGAGATGCGGGCTCTTTTTTGGTTCCATATGAACTTTAAAGCAGTTTTTTCCAATTCTGTGAAGAAACTCATTGGTAGCTTGATGGGGATGGCATTGAATCTATAAATAACCTTGGGCAGTATGGCCATTTTCACGATATTGATTCTTCCTATCCATGAGCATGGTATGTTCTTCCATTTGTTTGTGTCCTCTTTTATTTCACTGAGCAGTGGTTTGTAGTTCTCCTTGAAGAGGTCCTTTACATCCCTTGTAAGTTGGATTCCAAGGTATTTTATCCATATACAAATTTTATATGCTGATATCTTTTTTTTCTTTTTTTTTTTTTTTTTTTTTGAGATGGAGTCTTGCTCTGTTGCCCAGACTGGAGTACAATGGGGCATGGGCCATCTCAGCTCATTGCAAACTCCACCTTCTGGGTTCAAGTTATTCTCCTGCCTCAACCTCCTGAGTAGCTGGAATTGCAAACGCCTGCCACCATGCCTGGCTAATTTTTGTATTTTTAGTAGAGATGGAGTTCTGCCATGTTGGCCAGGCTGGTCTTGAACTCCTGGACCTCATGTGATCTGCCTGTCTTGGCCTCCCAAAGTGCTAGGATTACAGGCATGAGCCACTGTGCCCAGCTATATTTTGATTTCTTAAGTCATGAAATACTTTTCGAAAGTATAGAGAATAATGTAGGTTGGGTTTTTGTTCCCAGCATTCAGATTTTTCATGTTAGTGTTCTGTTTTCTCAATGTATTTCAAACGTTTCCTTTAACCAGGCCCTCATACTGGAACTTTTAGGTTGTTTACAATCTTTCACTAGAATAATCACACTGCAGTGAACAGTCTTGCTCGTTTTATTTCCTTTATGTACATACCAGAAGTGGAATTACTGAATTCAGGGTTTGAGTTCTCCAAGTCCTTGACAAATATTTTCCTTTAAGTGTTTTGATATTGAGAATGTCTTTGGAGAACTTCCCAGCTTGGGAATCTATAGATACTGGGAGTTGGGGGGTCAGAATTTGGGTCAAAGGTTATGATAAACCTCTCAAAGGAAAACATTTGAAACTGGGCTGTGAAAAAAAATACGTATTGCCGTTGGATTATTGGTTAGAGCTATAAGATGAGGCCAGAAATGAACACCTATGAATCATATGTCTGCCACATTGACTTCTCACAGGAAAGGCTTTATTGCAGGGTTTTTCAAACTTTCCTTTCATTGAACATTGAAATGCTGTTAATAAAAATAAAGCTACTCCTTAATTATCTTGTAGGAAAAGAATGGGTAGGATATTTCATATTTTAATTTTCTTCTCTAATTTCTATTGAAATCTTAAACAGAACTACTACCGTTTGACTAGAAGCTGTTAACGTGAATAATTTATATTTTCAAATGAACTGAACACTTTATACTTACACTCACACTTATTTAAATTCATAACTTTTTTGTAGTCATACTTTCTTGTAGTTTTGGTTTTTAATAGTAAATGCATATCATATACTTTCTAGTAAAATTATGCCTGATTTATATGGTAGCATTAAGTGTATTAGCATTTCAAGTTGTTCCACAAGAGTATTAAGGATTTTAAATATTCAGAACATTTAGAATGTGTTTGAGATTTACTGATTGGGTGAGCTGACTCAGTGCACTGAATATATAACATCTTGAATATAATGAAAATATAAACTCACTGTTTTGGATTTAGATTGGTGGAGAATGGCATTGAATGAATCCAGACAAAAGGATCTTGCAGGACCAAGAAGTTTAGACTTGATCTAAGAAGTGGTTAAAAACACTGTAGTTCGTTATCCGTTGAAGTAATACAGTGAAAAGGGTATTGAGATTAATCTAAGGGCTGTGTGAAGGATGAATTGAGAAGCAAAGAGTCTGAGGTTAAGAATGCTGGTTTAGAGCTGTTGTAGTTACCTAGTTGTCAGTTGACACAGACTTGAGCCAGGCTGGTGGCAGTGGGAATAGATAGGATCAGATAAAATCAAAGACTTTGGATAGAATAAGCAAAGTTTGATAATTGAGTAAGTGAACATGAAGGAGAAAGTGGGAGATCTCTTTTTGAAAGAATAGAGTGTGTTTCTATTTCACCACCAGTATTGCATCTTGTTTTTAAGTTTATTGCTTCTTTGGCTTTATTTCTCTGGAAAACAAGAGGAAGTTTAGGTGTAATGGCTTTAATTTTGAAGGCTTCTGATTCCTGAGAGGGTACTTTGAAAAGTAATTGACGGTAACTTACAGTTTTTAATTAGTAGCTTAGGTGATAACACCTAAAAATACTTGCTTAGGATAAACTAATTTTCTCAGACGATTACTTTGTTATTCCTCTTATCACAGACATAGAAATTTATTTCCTTTCTTTCCTGTCAAAGCTGTCTTCAGTCCAACTTCAGCCTTCATTTTCAACTGTGTTTTACATAGTTTTAAAAATAAAACTTGTGCTCTACTATAGTGATTTTCAACTGCAGATGCATATCAGAATTCGCTGGGGTTTTTTTTGCTGTTCTTTTTTTTTTTTTTTGAGACATGCGGTGGTACAATCCTGACTCACTGCAACTTCTGCCTCCCGGGTTCAAGGCATACTCGTGCCTCATCCTCCCAAGTAGTTGGAATCACAGGTGCATACCACCACACTGGCTAATTTTTGTATTTTTCGTAGAGTCAGGGTTTCACCATGCTGGTCTCGAATCCTGACCTCAAGCCTGCCCCTTGGCCTCCCAAAGTGATGTTATTACTGGTGTGAGCCACTGTGCCTGACCCACTTAGGGATCCTAAAAGGAAGAAAAACCCAGAGGTGTCTGCTTCAGACACATTGATTAGACTCTTTAAGAGGGACATTTGAGGTGTGTGTTTAAAAAATTCTCGGCCGGGCGCGGTGGCTTACGCCTGTAATCCCAGAACTTTGGGAGGCCGAGGCGGGCGAATCACGAGGTCAGGAGATCGAGACCATCCTGGCTAACAGGGTGAAACCCTGTCTCTACTAAAAATACAAAAAATTAGCTGGGCGCGGTGGCGGGTGCCTGTAGTCCCAGTTACTCAGGAGGCTGAGGCAGGAGAATGGCGTGAAGCCGGGAGGGAGAGCTTGCAGTGAGGTGAGATTGTGCCACTGCACTCCAGCCTGGGTGACAGAGTGAGACTCCATCTCAAAAAAAAAAAAAAAAAAAAAATTCTCTCCCAACAGAACAAATGTAATCCCCTCTCCATCCTAAGAGGGGACAACCAGTCTCATTTATGGATACTGGTGAGGAGATACTTATGTTTTAAAAATCTCTCTCTCTCTCACCCAAAGTCTAAATACATCCATTGAGTAATACAGTGAAAGGAGTGAAACTTAAAAATCTCCTCACCAGTATTCATAAATGAGATTGGTTGTCCCCCTTAGGGTGGGGAATCTAAATACACACATACATGCGCACGCGCGTGTGCAAACACACACACAATTTCTTAGAGCGGTTTTGGGTTCATAGCAAAATTGAATGGAAAGTACAGGGTTTCTGTCAACCCCTTGCCCCACGTGAATGTAGACTCCCCCACCATCAGCATTGCACAAGCTCCAGAATGGCTCATTTGTTACAAGTAATGCTGTAGACTGAATGTTTATGTCCCCTCACAATTCATATGTTGAACCCAGTCTCCAGTATGGTAGTGTTTGAAGATGAGGCCTTTGGGTGATGATAATGGAGCCCTCATGAATGTAATTAGCGCCCTTTCACGAGATCCCAGAGAGTTCCTTAGCCCCTTCTGCTATGTGAATACACAGTGAAAAAATGGTCATCTATGAACCAAGAGGTGGGCCCTCACCAGATACTGAATCAGCCAGGATCTTGATTTGGACTTTCCAGCCTCCAGAACTATGAGGAATAAATTTCTATTGTTTATAAGACACCCAGTTGTTGGTGTTTTGTTACAGCAACCTGAACAGGCTAAAACAATTGATGAACCAACGTTGGCACATCATCCTCACCCTAAGTTCATGGTTTACATTATGGTGCATTCTTAATGTTGTACATTCTTTGGGTTTTGACAAATGTGTAATAGCCTGCATTAGCTACTATTGTATCCTATGGAATAGTTTTCCTGCCCTAAAATTCTTCTGTGTTCCACCTATTCATCCTGCCTTCCCCCAAACACCGGGCAGCCACTGGATTTTTTGTTTGTTTGTTTCTGGTTTTACCTCTTCCAGAATGTCATATAATTGGAATCATAGCCGTGTTTTTTTTCAAACAGCTCTCAATGTGGCAAATACAAAAAACAGAATTGGAAAAGAGTAATATACACCATCACCAAGTGTGTTTATCCAAAGAAACAGGATCATTTGGTATTAGGAGGTCTATTAATATAATTCACCATATTTAATAGTTCAAAAGAGAAAAATAATGACCATTTTAATAACTCCCAAGTATAAACTATACAAGGGCTACACAGTGGGAAGTATGCTTTTACATGTTCTTCTTCACCTTATGAGGTATCATTATCTCCATTGTAGTGATGAGGAAACAGGCTCACAGAAGTCTACTATCTTCTGTATGTCATTGTTCTGTGAAGCAAATTTGAACACGGGACTTGTGGAAGGCTAGGCTTCGTTCAACTTGCTGCCTATGACATTTTAATAAAAAAGCAGATGAATATTTATTTTTTGTGTAACATTTGTTTCCTTTTAGATTTTTAAAAAAGGTTGAAATCATTTCAAAGTACAAAAACGTTTTAGAAGTGCACGAGACTTTCTTATGCCTTCATTGACATTTCTCAGTTGTTTGTTTCATCTTTTGCCTTATTTATCATTTATTCTTTTCTCTCTCTCTCTCTCTCTCTCTCTCTCTATATATATATATGCATGCTTCCAACGCTGGCTTTAATTGCTTACCCTTACAGCTCCACATTGAATACAGACTTCTAAGTTACTTCCTTAAGACTAATTTTAGGTTTTTGGTCTTGTTAGACTTTACTGTTGGCTTTTTCCTTTATTTGACCTGAAACTGAAACTTATGAATCTTTTTTTTTTTGTTTTGAGATGGGATTTTGCTCAGTGGTGTGATCTTGGCTCACTGCAGCCTTGGCCTCCCAGGCTCAAGTGATACTCCCACCTCAGCCTCCCAAGTAGCTGGGACCACAGGTGCCTGCCACCATGCCTAATTTTTTTGTATTTTTTGTGGAGACAGGGTCACTACAAAACTACTCCGCTCAAGTGATCCTCCCACCTTGGCCTCCCAAAGTGCTGGGAATACAGGTGGGAGCTACCATGTCCCACCCGGATTTTGAATTTGAGTCATCATTGCAACACTGCTATTATTGTGCCATATTGTGATATTTCATAGCTAAAATGCTGTGTGCTTCAGGAAACCAGCATTCTTTATATCATTTTTCAGCAGCTTTAAATATGATTCCCTTGGAATTATTCACAAGTTCTCATCTGTATTACACCCACCTTTTAGTCTGATAAAGTTTCTGCCAAATTTCCATTGGGTAGATATATTAATCTGTTCAGGCTACCATAACAAAATACTGCAGACTGGGTGGCTTAAGCAGAAGTTTATTTTCTCACAGTTCTGAAGGCTAGAATTCAAGATCAAGGTGCCAACAGAGTTGATTTCTGGGGACTCTCTCGCTTGTAGACAGCTGCATTCTTGTCTGCTTGTACAGTCTTTCTCTGTATCTCTCAGAGAAGTCTCTAGTGTCTCATTCTCTTATAACGATACCAGTCTTATCAGGGTAGGACTCTCATGACCTCCTTTAACTCTGCCTCCTAAAAAGTGCTATAACTAAATACAAGTCACACTGGTGGTTAGGGTGTCAACATAAGAGTTTTGGGGGGACGACACAATTCAGTCCATGTCAGTAGATCACTGGGTGTGTAATGAGACCTGCGTTCATATCCTAGCTCTATCTTTATTAAGTGTGTAACCCTGGCCAAGTCACTCTGCGCCTTCTGATTGCTTACCTGTAAAGGGTAAGAATAATTTTTGCCATAAAGGTTTGTTAAGAGATCCAAGTAAAATAGAAGATGTGATAGCATGTTATGAATTAGTGATTCTCAACCCAGGTTTGCATCAAAATCATCATCATGTAAGTAAGTATGCAGCTTTTAGCATAATAAAGAGCACTGCTGACCCACTACCCGGTAAACTTTGGGTAAAGTGTTTCAAAAACAACCATGGAAAGCCTCTGGAAATGGTCCTAGGACATACGCAGTAAATGAATGAGAGAAGCAAAAACTGACAGAAACAGAGAGAATTCAATAATAAGAGTTGGAGACTTTAGTACCCCACTTTCAATAGAGGACAGAACAACTTGGTGGAAGGTCAAGAAGGAATCAGTACAATAAACCCACTAGACCTAACAGACATGTATGGACCACACTACCAGTCAGCAAGTCAAAAATATGTATTTTCAAATGGAAATATGTATATCTTGGAAATATGTATTTTCCAGGATAGGAAGTGTTACGTGCGCATTTTGCGTTTTACTGGGCTACAAAACAAGCTAGATAAATGTAAAAGGATTAAATTGATACAAAGCATGTTCTTTGATCACAATGGAAAGAAATTAGAAATCAGTAACAGTAAGAAATTTGAGAAACTCACAAATATGTGGAAGTTAAAGAACATACTCCTAAATAACTGGTGGGTCCATGGAGAAATCAAAAAGGAAATCAGAAAACACTTTGGGATAAATGAAAATGAAGACATCATGTAGGAATACTTAGGGATACAGCTAAAGCAGTGCTTAAAAGGAAACTTAGTCGTGAATGCCCTTATTAAAAAGAAAGGAGGCTGGGTGTGGTGGCTCACACCTGTAATCCCAGCACTTCGAGAGGCGGAGGTGAGTGGATTACTTGAGGTCAGGAGTTTGAGACCAGCCTGGCCAACATCGTGAAACCTCATCTCTACTAAAAATACAAAAATTAGCTGGGTGTGGTGGCAGGTGCCTGTAATCCCAGCTACTTGGAAGACTGAGGCAGGAGAATCACTTGAACCTGGGAGGCAGAGGTTGCAGTGAGCCGAGATCGTGCCACTGCCCTCCAGCCTGGGCAATAGAGTGAGACTCTGTCTCAAAAAAAAAAAAAAAAAAAAGATCTCAAATCAGTAACTTAACTTTCCACTTTAAGTGACTGAGGTAAGAAGAACAGAGCAAGCAGAAAGAAGCAAATAAAGAGTAGAGTGAAAATTAATGACATAGAGAATAGGAAAACAATAGAGAGCATTAAAGATGAATAAAATTGACAAATTTTAGCTAGATTGAGAAAAAACTCAACATTTTTCAGATTACCTAGGCACAGTGGCACATGCTTGTAATCCCAGCACTTTGGGAGACCGAGACAGGAGGATCACTTGAGCTCAGGAGTTTGAGACCAGTTTCCCACGTGCTGAGACCCCATCTCTATCCCCCCAACGCCCCCCCCCCCCAGTAAATAATAATAATTTGGGCAAGTGCCTGTAGTCCCAGATACTTGGGAGGCTGAGGTGGGAGGATTGCTTGAGTCAGGAAGTTGACGCTACGGTGAGCCATGATTGTGCCACTGCACTCTCCAGCCTGGGCAACAGAGAGAGAGTGTCTGGGGGGGAAAAAACTAGAAATGAAAGAGGGGACATCACTAGTGACCTTATAAAAATTAATAAGATTATAAAGAAATACTATTAACAGTTGTGGCTGGGCATGGTAGCTCATGCTTATAATCCCAGGACTTTGGGAGGCTGAGGCGGGTGGGTCTTCTGAGGTCAGGAGTTTGAGTCCAGCCTGGCCAACATGGTAAAACCCTGTCTCTATTAAAAATTCAAAAATTAGCCAGGCGTGGTGGTACATGCCTGTAATCCTAGCTACTCTGAGGCTGAGGCAGGAGAATGGCTTGAACCTGAGGTACAGAGGTTGCAGTGAGCCGAGATGGCGCCACTGTACTCCAGCCTGGGCAACAGAGTGAGACTCTGTCTCAAAAAAACAAAAAAACAGTTGTATCCCAGTAAATTAAATGGCTTAGATGAAGTGCACAAATTTTTGGAAAGACAAAAACTACCAAAACTGACTCAATAAGTAACAGACCATGTGAATAGACCTGTAACATGTGAAGACATTGAATTAGTAGTCACAGAACTGCCTGCAAAGAAAAAGCCTACGCCCATATGGCTTTACTGCTGAATTTTACCAAATATTTAAAGAAATAAAGAATATAATTCTTCACAAAATCTTCCTGGGGAATACTTTCCAACTCATTTTATGAAGCCAGTATCACTCTGATATCAAAGCCAGACAAATATATCACAAGAAAATATAAACCCTTTTTTTTTTTTTTTTTTTTTTTTTTTTTTAAGAGACAGGGTTTCACTGTCACCCAGGATGGAGTACAGTGGTGTGATCATGGCTCACTGCAGCCTGGAACTCCTGGGCTCAAGCCATCCTGCTGCCTCAGCCTCCTGAGTACCTGGGACTACAGGTGCACACCACCAGCCTGTCTGATTTTTATTTTTTAATTTTTTTGTAGAGATGGAGTCTCACCATGTTCCCCAATCTGGTCTTGAACTCCTGGTTTCAAGTGATACTTCTGCCTTGACCTCCCAAAATGCTAGAATTATAGACATGAGCCACTGTACCTGGCCCTTGTGTGTTAAAAAAAAACCCAAAAAACAAAAAAACAACACATTGTAATTTCAGTAGGCACAGAAAAAGCATTTGACAAAATCTGACACTCTTTATTGATAAAACAGTCAACTGAGAATAAGAGGGAACTTCTCAGCCCGATAAAAGTGCATTCACAGAAAATCCAAAGGTAACATCATACTTAATGTAAAAGACTGCTTTCATTCTAAGGTCTAGCATAAGACAGGGATGTCTGCTCTATTTCTATTCAACATTGTATTGGAGACTCTAGCCAGGGTAGTTAGACAAGAAAAAGAAATAAAAGACATCAAAATTGGAAAGGGAGAAGTAAAGCTATCTGTTTGTAGATGACATGATGTGTATCAGATAAAGCATTAGCAACAATTAAATAAGCAGGATTGTAGAATACAAGATCAATATACAAAAATCAATCATATTTTTCTAGATTTGTGATGAACAATCTGAGAATTAAAACAATTTCATTTCCACTGGCATAAAATTAAATACTTAGGAATGAATTTAACAAAAGTATAAAACATACTCTGAAAGCTACATTATAGACAGAAATTAAGATCTAAATAGAACTCCTATCTTAAATAAGTGGAAGATTTAACATTAAGGTGCTGGTATTTCCCAAATTGATCTACAGATTCAGTGCAGTCTCCTATCAGAATCATAGCTGACTTCTTCATAGAAATTGACAAACTGATTCTAAAGTTCATATGGAATTGCAAGGGATCAATAATAGCCAAAACAATGTTGAAAAAAGAACCAAAAAAGTAAGAAGACTCACATTTTTCGAGTTCAAAACTTGCTTTAAAGCAATGGTAACCAAGACAGTGTGGGGCTGGCTGGCACAGGGATACACATAGAGATCAGTGGAATATAATTGAATGTCAAGAAATTAAACCACATATATGTATATAGTCAGCTGGTTGTCAACAAGGTGCTGTCATGGTCTGTTTGGGTTGCTGTAATGAAATACCGGAGACTAGGTGGTTAACAGACAATAGAAATTTATTTCTCACAGTTCTGGAGGCTGGGAAGTCCAAGATCAAGGCACTGGCAGATTCAGTGTCTGATGAGAGCCTGCTTCCTGGTTTACAGATGTCTTTCTTTTCTCTGTGTCCTCACATGGCTGAAGGAGCACATGAACTCTTTGGGGGTCTCTTTTTAAGGGCTTTAATCCTATTTATATGGACTCTATCACTAAGGGCTAATCATCTCCCAAAGGCTTTACCTTCAACCTCTATCACATTGGGAGTTAGGATTTAACATAAGAATTTTGGGTGAGACACACATTCAGTCTGTAGCAGGTGCCAAGACCATTCTGTGGAGAAAGAGGAGTCTTTTCAACAAGTAGTGTTGGGATAACTGGATAGACACAAGCAGAAAATGCAGTTGGACTCTCATATCATGCTACAAACAAAAATTAACTCAAAATGGATCACAGATTTAAATGTAACAGGTAAAACTCTTGGAAAGAAGTACAAGGTTAAGGATTCTTGGATATGACACCAAAAGCATGCACAACAACAACAAAAAACAGATTAATTTGGACTTTATCAAAATTAAAACTTTTGTGTTTCAAAGGACACCAAGAAAGTGAAAAGACTATGGAATATATTTGAAAAGCGTATCTGATAAGTGACGCTTATCTAGAATGTAAAAAGAACTTTTACAACTCAATAATAAAAGGACAGCCTAATTTAAAAATGGGCGAAGGCTCTGAATATACTTTATTTTAATGGGAGATACACAGTTAACACATATATATGTGAAAAGATGTTCTATCTCATTTGTCATCAGGGGATTGCAACCCAAACCTACAATGAGATGCCACTCACACCCGCTAGGATGATTTCAATGAAAGTTTTAATAGTAAAGTGCTGGCAAGGATGTGGAGATACTGCAAGCCTTATATGCTGCTGATGGGAATATAAAATGGTACAGCCACTTAGGAAAAACAGTTGAGCAGTTTCTTAAGCAATTAAACATAGTTACCATATGACCTAGCGATTCTAGGTATGTAACCCAGAGAAATTAAAACGTGTAAAACTTGACCACAAATGTTTGTATAAGTGTTATTCATAATAGCTGAAAGGTGGAAACATTCCAAATGTCCATTTGGAATTCAGCCTAAAAAGAAATGAAGTACTGATATATGCTACAACATGGATGAACCTTGAAGACATGCTAAGTGAAAGAAGCCAGTCACAGAATATTGCATATTACATGATTCTGTTCTGTTCATGTGAAATGTCCATAATAGGGACGATAGCTCAAACAATACAGCATTTCTTTTTGAGGTGATTAAAATGTCCCAAAATTCACTGTGATGAAGGTTGTACAAGCTGTAAATACACTAAAAGCTGTTGAATAGCACATTTTAATAAAACTGTTAAAGTAACCTGGCCAGGTGTAGTGGCTTACGCCTGAAATCCCAGCACTTTGGGAGGCCAAGGTGGGAGGATCACTTGAAGCTAGGAGTTCAAGACCAGCCTGGGCAACATGATCAGACCCTGTCTCTACAAATAATAAAAAAATTTGCTGGGCATGGTGGCATGCACCTGTGGTCCCAGATACTCAGGAACCTGAAGCAGGAGGATTGCTTTAACCCAGGAGTTTGAGGCTGCAGTGAGCTATGATTGCACCACTGTACTCTAGTCTGGGTGGACAGAGCAAGACCTTGTCTTAAAAAAGGCAGGAGTTGGGGAGGGGAAGTAGCCATTTCTGATGTCCCTTTGGGATATCTGCATGTAAAAGACTGAGCTCCTAGAATAACAGAGCTCTTCACAGTAAACTCATTTGTTCTCTCCCCACTTTTATTGTAGAAATCATGACCACCCCAGGAAAAGAGAACTTTCGCCTAAAAAGTTATAAGAACAAATCTCTGAATCCAGATGAGATGCGCAGGAGGAGGGAGGAAGAAGGACTACAGTTACGAAAGCAGAAAAGAGAAGAACAGGTAAATCCTGTGCCTTTATTCATTTATTTTAAAGAATTTAATGTTCCATTTTAAGCCTGAAACTACCTTCTTTTATTTTAACAATGTTGTGTGTGTGTGTGTGTGTGTGTGTGTGTATGTGCACGCGCACGCGTGTGTTCCCGTTCTCCCCTGGAAAATTACTTTTTTGGAGTGGGGATGAGGAGGTCCTGAAAAGTGGTATACAAGAATGGGGAAATCTGTCACATTTTCATTTTCTCAGCATAACTACACTGTTGAATATTTTCGCCTGTTTGTTTTTAGTGTATTTTAGTTTTCTAAAGGTGCAACTTTCTTCTTTAAGATTTTTTTGGTGTATGTTTGTTAATGAATTCACAAGTGACCAATAAAGTGTTGCTGTTCATTATAAACTTAAAATTGGAAATGTAAAAATATATACAAAAAGAAAGGAGAAACCTCATAAACCAGTCCTTTGAATTCAGTAATTGTCAACAATTTGCTACACTTGTTTTCATGTTTGTCTTTACATTTATTTGTTACCTAACATTTTAAAGTAAAATTTCATTCACAGAATATGTCTTTTTATTCCAGATTAATTATTAATCATAAAGACATTTAGAACATTTTTTTTTTTTTTTTTTTTCCTCTTTTTTAAAAATTTTATTGATAAATATTTTTTTTTTTTTAGTAAAAAAAAAAAAAAAAAAAAAAGTTTAATTTTTTTTTTTTTTTTTTTTTTTTTGCTAAGGAGGGACTTTGGAGCCTGAAGGAGCATTTGATCCTCACTATAGAAATTCCATAAAGTCAGATGAATTAGAACCCTCATGCTTGAGAAATAAGATATTCTATTATAAATATTTTGCAGTCATAGTGAAATATTCTCAAAACAGATTTTATGAAAAACTGCATTAGATAATCCAGTTAGGTGAAGTCCAACAGTACATTACAACCTCAGTATTTTATTTGTTAGGGTTGTAGATATATGAATCAAGCACTTTATTATTGGCAAAGATACTTTGTAATATTGTAATAGACTTTATATTGAGTGTAGCAAATTATGAATTCTTGACCTTCTGCTTTATCATCTTTGAATGTATTCCCTTAATTTTCTCTTATTTATATATTTATTTATTTTTGAACTGGAAATGGATCCTTTTCTTTCAGTGAGCTTTTATATTAGCTTGTATTTTTTGGGTGAATTTCCTTTTCTTTCTTTTTTTGTTTTGTGTGTGTGTGTGTGTGGTTTTTTTGAGACAGAGTCTTGCTCTGTCACCAGGCTGGAGTATGGTGGCGTGATCTTGGCTTGCTGCAACCTCCACCTCCAAGGTTCAAGCGATTCTCCTGCCTCAACCTTCTGAGTAGCTGGGACTACAGGCGCATGCCACCACACCCAGCTAATTTTTGTATTTTTAGTAGAGACAGGGTTTCACCATCCTGGCCAGGATGGCCTCGATCTCTTGTCCTCGTGATCCGCCTGCCTCAGCCTCCCAAAATGCTGAGATTACAGTAATTTCCTTTCCTTTTATTCTCAGAAATCATAACAGCATGGTTATATATTTATATTCATGTATTTAAATGGAATACATGTATGATACATGTGAACCCAGGTATAGGTCTGAATATAACCACCAGTGTATGGATCGTATTTGGCCTAACACCGTATTTGGCATAACACCATTTGTTATATATTTATATTCATATATTTAAATGGAATACATGTATGATACATGTGAACCCAGGTATAGGTCTGAATATAACCACCAGTGTATGGATCGTATTTGGCATAACACCATTTGAAGGTGTAGCAGTGGCACGCTTTGATTAACGCAGTGTTCATTTTATTCTGTTTCTTCCTGGTGACTACTGATTTCATGTAATTAAACTTCATTATAAAATTTGTGTACTACTGAAAGCAATCTACAGATTCAGTGCAATTTCTCTCCAATTACCAATGTCATTCTTCACAGAATAAGGGAAAACAATCCTGGGATTCATACGGAACCAAAAAAGAACCCCCATCGCCAAAGCCATCTTAAGCAAAATATAAAGCTGGAGGTATCACATTAGCTGATGTCAAATTATACTACAAGGCTGTAGTAATTGAAAACAACGCAGTACTGGTATAAAAGTAGACATATAAGTCAATGGAATGGAATAGAGAATCCAGAAATAAAGCCCCATACTGTCAACCAACTGATCTTGGACAAAGTTGGCAAAAGTATATATGGGGGAAAGGATACACTATTCAATGAATAGTGCTGGGAAAATTGGAGAGCGGTATGCAAAAGAATGAAAGTGTACCCCTGCCATATACAAAAATTAACTCAAGATGGATTCAGTAATTAAATATATAACCTGAAACTATAAAAATCCTAGAAGAAAACCTGGGAAAAACTCTTCTGGACATTGATCTAAGCAAAGAATTTATGATTAAGTCCTCAAAAGGAAACATACAAAAACCAAAAATAGGTAAATGGGGCTTAAACTAAAAGGCTTCTGCACAGCAAATGCAATAATGTATTTAACAGACAACCTACAGTATGGGAGAAAATATTTGTTAACACTATCTGACAAAGTTCTAATGTTCAGAATCTACAAGGAACTCAAACAACAAGAAAAAACTCCATTAAAATGTGGGCAAAGGACATGAAAAGATACTTCTCAAAAGAAGACATACAAGTGACCATGAAAAAATGGTCAACATCACTAATTATCAAATAAATGAAAGTTAAAACTATAATGAGGCCGAGTGGGGTGGCTCATGCCTGTAATCCCAGCACTTTGGGAGGCCAGGGTGGGCAGATCACCTGAGATCAGGAGTTCGAGACCATCCTGGCCAACGTGGTGAAATCCTGTCTCTACTAAAAATACAAAATTTAGCTGGTGTGGTGATGGGGTAAAGGAGGGTACTTTCAGTATAAGACTATGTTCTTGGGAATTTTCCTGTGTTAATTCATTGAGAAGCTCCTTCCTTCCTCATATCCTGTAAGTCAAATGTTGGACTTACTAGGCTGGTTTTCTTAATTTTCTCTTTTTCAAACCGTGCCCTTGTTTCAGTCCGCTACCTCACTACAGCTTTCCATTATACCTCAATTAAGAAAAATTTCTGAGGCTTTCCAAGGCTCTGTGTGGTTTGTGGGCTTGCTTCTCAACAGTATATTCCTCCATAGGCTCTTAGGTTTGATCTTCCTCCACTCTAACTTGTATGTCGTTTCTCAGTCTGTTTTTCCATTGTCGTAGATATGACTGGGAGCTACACATACTGTTTTTGTTTCTTGTCCCTTTTGTCATTGTGGGGTAGTATTTCTGAGACTAAAAGGATGGGAAGGCCTGATTCTACTATTTTTGATCTGTATGTCTCATTGTATAAGGTAGATTATTATGCTGATTAGTTTATAACTGGCTTGAAAATTTTATTGACCTTGGGACATATTTAATTAAACATTTAATTAAAACATATTAAATATGTTTTAATCCTGTGGTGAATAGAGCTGGACAGTTCTAGGATAGTGTAGTGGATTAATGATGAAGTATTGATGATAACAGTTAACTGTTGAGTGTTTGCTATTCTAAGCACTTAATGAATTAACTTCTCTAATCATCTCAACCAAACTCTGAGGTAGGTTATTATTTTCTGATATATTACAGTTACACAATAATTGTGAATGTCTTTAAGTGTCTGATTATGGACATGATAAAGCATATGTATGTAAAAACTCTGAAATGGATAGAAAATAAATTCATAGCATTACTGGTCTTTTATCTGAAACTCAGCTAAGTGGTTACAGCAGTTCAGTGTAAGTGACCATTGCCATAAAGAATAATAGTCTTTTTCACTGGAAAGAAGCTTTGCAATAATCTAGACCAGCAGTGTTAAAATTTTTATGTTCCGTGGAGCTTTGAGGCTCAGTTGAGTCTCATGCTGCTTCTGTTTCCCCATGAAAAGTTTGAAAATGGTTGAGCTATGCTGTCCAATATGACAGCATACAGTTAACTATTGAGCATTTAATATGTGGCTAATTCAAACTGATATATGTAAGTGTAAAATTTACATTGGATTTTGAAGATTCCGTATGAAAAAATAAGTATCTCAATTTTTATACTGAAATAATATTCTAGACATGGGTTAAATAAAATATTAAAATTAATTTTATTTCCTTTTTTAACTGTGGCTACTAGAAATTTTTAAAATTTCATTTGTGGCTTTCATTGTATTTCTGTAGAGCAGTGCAGGTACAAACCATGTTTCTATTTTATACCAGAATTTTGAGTTTGAATGATTTGGCCAAGATTACGTAGCAGATAAGTAGAACCAAGATCTTTTCATATCTGAATTAGTGTTCTTTCCACAGGCTCATGCAGCATTAGGTCCACCTGATAAAAGTTGTACTGGCATGCTGTGACACAAATCTTGTGATTGTTTTGCAGGGCAGGATTGGAAGGAAAGCATAATTAAAATGTGATGGTCACAACATTGCTTTGCATGCTTAGCCCACCTCTTATAACTACAAATGATTAAATGATACTGATTATAGCTATTTGGATACCGTGGTACATCTCTTATTCTGTATGACCTCTGTTACCCTTTTGGGATTATTTCATTTAATGCCATTTTAAAGATTTTCACAGTTGTCCATCATGCTGAGACATTTTTGCTTGAGTAATTGCATAACTTGCATGTTTTCCAACCTTTTACTGCATTATAAATTGTCTTTGACAAATTTAATATGTTAATCAATCTCGTTCTTCCACTTTTATCAAACCAGTTTTTGTTAGTGCTTCTTTTGGCTAGTAGTATTAGTTGCATGTTGGCCAGTTTGCCCTTTGATTTCACCTGCTGTTTAACCAACAGCCGCTACAGTTTTTATCACTGCATTAATAACACTTAACGTGTCTTGAAAGTGGTTGTACATTTTTAAAATATTTTCTGTTGCTAATTTTTTTTCTAGCAGTTTTGAATACTGTTGACATAGCTTTGCTGTTCAGAGTCAAATATCGCATGAGCAATTGTTTTTTTCATGATCTATAGTACTTAAAAGATTATTAACAGTATCCCACGGTACCAAACTGCCTGTGCATGTAAACTGCATGTCCAATAGATGTAATGTTCGTGACTAGGTATGATTTTGGAATCATGTAAATGTTTTAAATAACTGTAAAACAAAATTAAATCAAAATGAGAGAAGAAATCTTCAAATTAAAAAGCAGGAAACAAGTGACCTGGTTTGTCATGCTTATGGCTAAGCCACACAGAGAAGAATTAATTTAATATACCATTAAACTATGGTAATTTGACTAATTTCCTCTGCTAGTTTATATCTTAACGACAAAAGAGAAGTATAAATGAATCTTCACTTTTGGTAATCATATAAAACTGGTAGTTATTACGAAACTATATATATTTGTATATGAATAAAGGAAATTCATATTTATATTAATATTAGAAATCTGATACTTTTACTTTAAGAAAATAAGTAAATAAGAAAATTAAAGAAGTTAAGTAAGTTTGAATTGGTAATATCACTGGGAATTTATGATATATTTTCTTTAAAAAAACAAAACACCAGCCCTGTCCTGAGAGGGCCTAGAAATAGTAAATTACCTTGTTGCAGTGAGCACTGGCATTCTGAGGTATTTAGAATTTTTCTTTCAAAGGAACCAGGTTCCTTGCAAAAATAACTGGTTCTTGGTTAAACATAGGGAATATTTTATAAAGCAAAGAAGTTATCTGAGACCACTGGAGTTTTGTTGAAAAGACTCGGAGCTAACTTGAACTAGCTCCCATTGGGTAAAAATGGGGTATTTTGAGTATCAGGAAAGTTATAAAGACGTCTGCTTCTGGCCAAAATGGAGTATTAGTACCAGGATTTACCCTCCTACCTGAAGGAACCAGGAATAAACAGATACAATACATGAAAACAGCGGTTCAAGACACTAGGCATTAGGCAGTGGAAGATAGTGATATCTAAAGATGGGAAACAAATGAGATAAATCCTGTGATTATCTCAGCTTACTGTTTTGAGTTTCTAGTTGTAAACATAGAAAAAGGCGCTAAGGCAGAGCCCACAGCCTTGCTGCGTTGAGGCAGAGCTGAGAGTCTGTGAATACCAGGCAAATAGAGTTCATAGGATGGAATATCAAAGAAGAGAGACCTGTATATTGAGTGAAGCCTGAAAATCTTCAAAGGCTTTCCACAGATACTCAGCAGAATGCTGATTAGCACGTGTTTGAGGAAACTACCCAAGGTTAGAGAAAATATCATTTTAAAAGATTAGAGGGAACAGTGCCTGGTACCTATACAGGGCTGGAAATAGTACCTATCCCACTATCTAGTTTGGAGAAACTCATAATTCATGAGGGATTAGGTAGAGTATTTAGGAGAGCCTTGCCTCAGTAGTTAAGATTAATGAGCTGTATACTTAGTACTGCTCCAGACTTAACCTGACAAATGAAAGCAAGGTCCAGAAGGATCAAAAAGTTTCCATATAACTTAGCTGTATACCAAAATGGAGCTCAGGAATGTTTATAGGAATACAAAAATACCTAGTACATGAGGTAAAATTGACATTGTCTAGCATCCAAAGATTGTGACATATGCAAAAAAGCAGGAAAACACAACACAATGGGGAGAATGATCAGTTGAAACTGACTCACCTGATAAAGATAAGTTAGAGTTAGCAGGTAATAAAATTTAAATGGTTATTATAACCATACCATATTCCATATGTTCAAAAAGTTAGAGATATGGAAGATAAAGACTCTGCCAGACATGGTGGTTCATGCCTATAATCCCAGTGCTTTGGGAGGCTGAGATGGGAGGATCGCTTGAGCCCAGGAGCAACATAACGAGACCCGGTCTCTACCAGAAAGTAAATAAATAAGTTAAAAACTTGTGCCACACACTAACTATGGTCCTAAATCCCAAGGTTGAGGTGAGAGGGTGGCTTGAGCCCAGGAATTTGAGGTTTATTCCTATGACTGTGCCACTGTGCTCCAGCCGGAGTGACAGAGTGAGACTCTCTTTGGAAAAAAAAAAAAAAAAAAACTAATAAAGTAAAAAGGTATGAAAAGACTCAATTTGAACTCCGGGAGATAAAAACTGTGATGTCCAAGATGAGAAATTCACAAATGGGATTAATTGCAATTAGAAATTGCAAAAGAAAAGATTAGTGAACTTCTGGGCATAGGAATAGAAACTATCAAGAATGAAAAAGAGGTGATACCCCCCCTTTCCCCACGCCCCGACACACACACACACACACACACACACACACACACACACACACACACAGGAGGGCAAAAATAATCACAAGTGAGTTATGGGACAACTTCAAGAAACCTGAATACAGACAATTGGAGTCCCCAAAGGAAAAGAGAGCGTGGAAGAGAAAAAATACTTAAAGAAATAATGTCTGAAAACCTTTTATAATGAAGAACTGTAAATCCACTGATTGAAGGAACTAAGTGAATCCCCAACACAAGAAAGATGAAGAAAACTATATCATGGCACATCATAGCCAAACTGCTCAAACCTAATCTTAAAAAGAAACTCTTTAAAAACACCCAGAGTAAAGACATGTTACATGCAGAGGAACAGAGATAAGGATGACATCAGAGTTCTCATTGTAAACAATAAAAGCCAGAAGACAGTGGAGAAGCATCTTTAAAGAAGGAAGCTGTCAACCAAAGAATTCTTCACCACCAGACGTTGCACTGAGACAGAAGTAAAATAATGTCCTAGATTACTTGAGCAATTCCCAGCTATCAAATTATTTTATCTGTAAATACTTCAATATGTATCTCTACAGAGTAAAGATTCTTTTTTTCTTTTTTGGAGACAGAGTCTCATTCTGTTGCCCATGCTGGCTGGAGTGTGGTGGTGTGATTACAACTCACTATAGACTCAATCTCCCAGGCTCAAAGTGATCCACTTCAGCCTTGCTGGCTGAAGGCCAGCACTTGCAGGCACGCACCACTATGCCTGGCTGATTCAAAACTTTTCTTGTAGAGATGGGGTCTCACTATGTTGCCCAGGCTGGTCTCAAACTCTTGGCCTCAAGCAGTCCTCCTGCTTTGGATTCCCAAAGTGCTGACATTACAGGAGTGAGCCATGGTGCCCAGCCCTGGATAAAGATTTTTTTTTTTTTTTTTTTTTTTTTTTTTAGACGGGGGGTTTCTCTGTCTCCCCCCCTGGACTGCAGTGGCCTGATCTCAGCTCACTGCAAGCTCCGCCTCCCGGGTTCACGCCATTCTTCGGCCTCAGCCTCCCGAGTAGCTGGGACTACAGGCGCCCGCCACCTCGCCCGGCTAGTTTTTTGTATTTCTTAATAGAGACGGGGTTTCACCGTGTTAGCCAGGATGGTCTCGATCTCCTGACCTCGTGATCCGCCCGTCTCGGCCTCCCAAAGTGCTGGGATTACAGGCTTGCGCCATCGCGCCCGGCCTGGATAAAGATTTTTAAACTTAAAAATCATCAAAGAGCCCTGTCAGCTTTTCACCTCAAGTTTTAGCAGTCTTTGATGGTCCCTTCCTAGTTCCATTACTTTTATAGGAGTTACGGTGATCATTTCTTCTGCTTTTATTAGCTGGAAGGTCATTCAGAATAGTGTTATCATACTTTAAAGAGTTAGTTTCTTAATATTAAGCATCTAGTCAACATTCAGATTTTCTGCATTGTCACAAAATCTTATGTTTGTTTCTTAGAGTCAGAAACTAAATAAGTCATACATTGTATTTGATACTGTCTCTTAACTGTTTAAAAAAATTTTTATTAATAATTGGTGAAAACAAAATTCTTCCTCTTACCCATTTTTAGGTGTGCAGTTCAGTAGTGTTAACAATATTCACATTGTTATATAACATATATCTAGAACCATCTTGCAGAATTGAAATTCTATACCACATTAAACAAGTGTTCCTCATTTCTCCTTTCCCAGCTTCTGACAACTGACATTCTACTTTCTGTTTCCATGATTTTGATTTCTCTAGATAACTCGTATAAGTAGACTCATACAATATTTGTCCTCTTGTAACTGACTTATTTCACTCAGCATAATGACTTCAAGGTTCATCTATGCTGTAGCTTATGACAGGATCCCTTTTTCTTTAAGGCTGAATAATAGTCCATTGTATGTATTACCACATTTTCTTTATTCATCTGTTGGTGGACATTTGGGCTGCTTCCACCTCCTGGCCCATGTGAATAATGCTGCAATGAGCATGAGTGTGCAAATATCTCTTTTGATACTCTGTTTTGAATTCTTTTGGACATATACACATAAGTGGGATGTCTAGATCATATGATGATTTCATTTTAAATATTTTCAATAGCCTCCCCACTGTTTTTCATAGTGGCTACACATTTTATGGTAGTTTTGATTTCCATTTGTCTAACGATAAGTGATGTTGAGCATCTTTTCATATGCTTGTTGGCATTTGTATGTCTTTGGAGAAATGTCTATTTGGTTGTTTTGCCTATTTTTTAATTCATTACTTGGCTAATCCTTACATTCTGGTTTTGTCAGCCTGATCTGTCATTATAAAGAGCCCCGACAGCTTTTTACCTCAAGTTTTGGCAGTGTTTGATGGTCCCTGCCTAGATCCATTACTTTTGTAGAGGTTACAGTGATCATTCCTTCTGCTTTTATTAGTTGGAAGGTCACTCAAAAGAAGACCTTTCCCTTAGCTACAGTTGACATAGGACAGAGAAATGCTTGATTCTCTTCCTATATATTTTTTCATAATGATGAGTTGGTTTCTTAGCATCCTCCAAAGGGATGAAATAATGTGTGCTTTAATATCATTAAGAATGCACAGAATTTAACATGGAATCTTTTAAAAATAGGTTTATGACAGTCTGGTTGACAGTCTGTGAAAACCATCACCATAATTAAGTTGTGAACATATTCATCTCACCCAGAGGTTTCCTAGTATACTTTTTTAGTACATTTTTCTCTACCCCTTTCCTCTGATCTATTTTCTGTTACCACTGATTAGTTAACCATAAATGGAATTATGCAACGTGTATTCTTTTTCTTTCTCGTTTCACAGAATTTAATCATTTTGGTATTCACTTATTGTTTTATGTATGAATTGTTCATTCCATTTTATGATTGAGTAGTATTCTATTGTATAGGTAAACAACAATTGGTTTATCCATTTACTTGTTGATGGAATTTGGATTATTTCCAGTTTTTGTTGATTACAAATAAAATTGTTAGGAACACTCATGGACAGCTTTTTGTGTGGATATAACTTTTCTTTTCCCTCAGATAAGTATCTAGAAGTGATATGGCTGGGTTGTATTGCTGGTGTATACTTAAGGTGCTGTCAACTGTTTGCCAAAATGGGTTGTACTATTTTACCTTCCCATGAGCAGTGTATGAGAGTTTGAGTTGCTACACATCGTTGTTCACACTTGGTATGGTCAGTCTTTCCTATTTCAGCTATTCTGAGGGATATGTAGAAGTACTCCATGATGGTTTCAGTTTTCATTCACCTAATAAATAAAGTTGTGAGCATCTTTTCTTTTTTTAAAAAGTTTATTTTTAATTGGCAAATAATAATTGTGTATATTTATCATCTTATATACTTCTTGTGGTGTGAATATTTAATATTCACTCTTTTAGCAATTTTGACTTATGTAATACATTATTATTAACTGTAGTCACCATGCTATACAACAGATCAACAGTGAACATCTTTTTATGGGCTTCTTTGCTGTGTATCTGCTTTAGTGAAGTCTGTTAAAAAAAATTCCTTTCCAGTTAAATTTTTTAATTGAGTCGATCGTCTTCTAGATATGTCTTTTGCTAGGTACATGTTTTACACATATTTTCTCCCAGTCAGTGGCTTGCCTTTTCATTTACAAAAGTATATTTTAAAGAACAAGCATTTATTTCTGATGTGAAGTACATGTTAAGAGTTCTTTTTTTTTTTATATGGCTATCCAGTTGTTCAGGTGCCATTTATTGTAAAGATTATTTCTCCCTATTGAATTTCCTTGGAAACACTTACCGTTGACCGTATCTGTATAGGTCTGTTTCTGGACCTCTACTTTGTTCTATTGGTCTATTTATATAGGTTAAATACCATGCTGGCTGATAACTGTGGCCTTAAGATTAGTTTCAAATCAGGTAGTGTTAGAGCACTTTTTCTTTTTCAAAATTGTTTTGGTCTGGGCGCAGTGACTCATGCCTGTAAACCCAGCACTTTGGGAGGCTGAGGCGGGAAGATCGCTTAAGTTTGAGACCAGCCTGGGTAAGATGGCAAGACACCATCTCTACAAAAAGAACAAAACAACAGCAACAACAACAAAAACCAATTAGCATGCACCTGTAGTCCCAGATACTCAAGAGACTGAGGTGGGAGAATTGCTTGAGCCCAGAATTTTGAGGCAGCAATGAGGTATGATTGTGCCCCTGCACTCCAGCCTGGGTGTCAAAGCGGGATCTCATCCCTTAAAAAGTAAAACATTCTTTTGGTTATTATAGGTCCTTCACATTTATATGAACTTTAGAATCAGCTATTCAGTTTGTACATGAAAGCCTACTGGGAATTTGATTGGGATTATGTTGAATCTATAAATCAGTTTGGAGAATTGATACTCTTAAGTTAAATCTTGAGTCCTCTGACCCATGAGCACAGTATCTTCATTTATTTATGTCATCTTTCTTTCTTTCTTCTTATTTTATTATTATTTTTTTTGAGATGGAGTCTCACTCTGTCGCCCAGGCTGGAGTGCAGTGGCGCAGTCTCAGCTCACTGCAAACTCTGCCTCCCTGGTTCAAACAGCTCTCCTGCCTCAGCCTCCCAAGCAGCTAGGATTACAGGCGCCCACCACCATGCCAGCTAATTTTTGTATTTTTAGTAGAGATGAGGTTTCACCATATTGGCCATGCTGGTCTTAGGTGATCTGCCTGCCTTGGCCTCCCAAAGTGCTAGGATCACAGTCGTGTGAACCATTGTGCCCGGCCACATTTATTTTTTATAATTGAGATTTTATTGGTTGTGTTGAGGATCAGTATACAGACGTTTCCATTTGTACACAGTTCTTAACATATGTACTGAAAATCTAAAAAGCTGTGTATTGTAATTCTTTTTTAAACAGTTATTCCAGTGAATTTCCAGCTTAAAATCTGAAGGCAAATTTTTAAGAGGCTGTCAGGTACCAGTATCTTAAAATGTTAAGTTACTACGTACATCCCACCAATTCACAGTTTAATAGCATATATACTACATATTCAAATTTTCAATCTTTTGCAGTACATTAACAAAGTTATTAGGAAAACAGCACTACCATGACTGAAGATTTTACAGAGTATGCACATTTCTGATAGGGAGAGCCATGATCAAGGAGTGGTTTTCTTTAGGAAACAATTCTGCTAAAAAACAACATAGGAATAGAAGTAATTTAAAATATTCAAGACATTAAATGCAGAACTGTGATTCCATACTGCCATTTTGTATGCTTTTTATTGTAGGATATAAAAACTAACCCCTCATATGTGGAATGTCAAAGCCTGCCGTAATTCAGTATCCCACACTATTTTGTTTGTACCAAAAAATAACCAGCAAATGATTTCACCTCTTAAAAAAAGCATTTACACCTAAAAAATGGGATGAGTTGGGATTCCCTCCTTCTAAAAACGTTTCTAGAGCTACTAGAAAACTTACATTTACAAAACAGTTTATAAAAATATTCCTCTGGACTGGGCATGGTGGCTCACACCTGTAATCCCAGCACTTTGGGAGGCTGAGGCGAGCAGATCAGCTGAGGTCAGTTCAAGACCAGACTGGCCAATATGTTGAAGCCCCATTTCTGCTAAAAATACAAAAATTAGCCAGTTGTGGTGGGGGGCGCCTGTAATCCCAGCTACTTGGGAGGCTGAGGCAGGAGGATCACTTGAACCCGGGAGGTGGAGGTTGTAGTGAGCCAAGACCATGCCATTGCACTCCAGCCTTGGCAACAAGAGTGAAACTCCAATTAAAAAAAAAAAAAAAAAACTCAGAAAATTCCTGTGGATAGTACAAGGGAGACAGGAATGACTCATGAGAGACAAGGTATATGATATTAACCACACTTGGCTTTTTTTTCCTCCGGCTTTCTCAGTTTAGTTTCTCTGTTTTCTGTAGGTAAATGTTTAGTTTCTTGGTTAGCCACTTCGGTGTATTTTCTCTTTGCCTTCCTTTTCACTTTTGTTTTGTCTGAAGATGTATCCTTTCCTGCTGCCTTTTTTGGCTTCCTTTCCACTTTTGTAGGAGCAGGGTTAGCTGAGAACTGTGCTGGATCTCCACCTGGGCTCTTCCTTCCCTATCCCTTCAGCTGAGCTGACCTTCCTTCCTCTTGGATATTTTGGTGGTGGGGAGGCGTGAGAGCCTTTGTGAAGCTAGGCTGCCTGGCTGTTGCTGTCCGGTCTTGTCCCATCCCGTCCTCTCCACTCTCTGCCAGCTACTGAGACCTGCTGCGGGGGTTAGGTCATCTTTAAATTCTCTCGGCAATTTGTAGTTTTTGGTGTGTAGGTCTTACAGATTTTTATCTTTTGTCACATTTTCCCCAAGTATTTCATTTTTATTGATGCTATTGTAATTGTTATTTTTTAGATTTCAGTTGTTCATTGTTAATATGTAGAAATGCAGTTTAATTTTGTATACTGATCTCCTAAAGCTTACTGAACTCACTTGTTAGTTCTAGCCCCTTTGTTATAGATTCCATTGGGTTTTTTACATAGGTAATCATGTCATCTGCAGATAAAAGTTTCCTTATTTTCCATTCTTATTTGGATGCCTTTTATTTCTTTAACTTGTTTGGTTGTATTGACTAGAACTTAATGGTGCAGTGTTGAATGAAAATAGTAAAAACAGACCTATCTGTTTTATTCCTGACCTTAGGTGAAAAGTAGTGGGTCTTTCATTACTTACGATGTTAATTACAGGTTTTTCATATACAGTCATGTACTACATAACTATGTTTCCATTAGCTATGGGCCATATATATGATGTCCCATAAGATTATAATTACCATATTTTTACTGTACCTTTTCTATATTTTGATATGCAGATTTTTACCTTTGGGTTAAAAGTGCCTCCAGTGTTCAGTACAGTAACATGCTGTACAAGTTTGTAGCCTAGGAGCAATAGGCTGTATCATATCTCCTAGGTGTGTAGTAGGCACTTCCATCTAGGTTTGTGTAACTACAATCTGTGATGTTCACACAATGATGAAGTCGTCTGATGTATTTCTCAGACTCTTGTTAAGTGATACATGTGTATATTTTATGAGATTAAGGAAGTTCTCTCTCTTTTTAAAAAGTTTTTATATCTATGTATGTACTTATACAGTATACTAAAGAAAAACTTTTTTAAAGAGTTTCTTTAAAAACTTAAAATTTCATTGAGCCCAAAATGTCATATGACGTTAAGAAAGTTCTCTTCTGTTCCTAGTTGAATAGATATATAAATGTTTAGGGTTCTTACATCTTCTTGATTGACTGACTCCTTGATCATTATGAAATTACCTACTTTCTGATATATTATTTATCTTAAACCAACTTGTCTGACATTATAATACAGTCACTCCAGCTTTCTGTTAGCTAGCATTGGCTTTGACACAGTTTCATTGATATTTAATTCACATACTGAACAATTCACCCACTTGAAGTGTGTAATTCAGTGGTTTTTAGTATATTCATAGAGTTCCAGAACTTCACCACAACCAATTTTAGAACATTTTGGTCACCCGCTAAAAAAACCCTTATGCCCATTAGCAGTCACTCTCCATTCCCTCTGCTTCCCAGTTAGCACCCCTCAACCCTCATCTACTTTCTGTCTCTATAGATTTGCCTATTCTGGACATTTCATGTAAGTGGAATCATACAGTATATGTGGTCTTTTGTGATTGGTTTCTTTAACTTAGTAGAGTGTGTTACAGATTGATCCATGTTGTAACATGTATTGGTACCTCATTCCCTTTTCTCACTAAATATTCCATTGTGCAGATATACCACTTTTTGTTTATTGATTCGGTTGTTGGACATTTGGATTAACTTTTTTTACTATTGTAAATAATGCTACTGTGAACACATACAAGTTTTTTTGTGGATGTATGTTTTTATTTCTATGTATGTACTTATACAGTATGCTAAGTACAACTCTTAGTACAGTGTACTGAGAGTGGAATTTCTGGGTTATGTGGTAAATCTACATTTAATATTTTGTGGAACTGCCAACCTGTTTTCTACAAAAGCTGTACCATTTTGCATTTTTATTAGCAATGTATGAAGGTTTCAGTTTCTCCACATTCTTGGAACACTTGTTATTATCTGTCTTTGTTGAGACAGGGTCTTCCTCTGTTGCCCAGGCTGGAGTACAGTGGTGCCATCATGGTTCACTGCAGCTTTGAGCTCCCAGGGTCAAGTGGTCCTTCCACCTCAGCCTCCCAAGTAGCTAGGACTACAGGCACGCGCCACCGTGCCTGGCTAATTTTTTATTATTTTTTGTAGACACAGAGTCTTACTATATTGTCCAGGCTGGTCTCAAACTCCTGACCTCAAGTGATCCTCCTGCTTCAGCCTCCCAAGGCACTAGGATTGCAGGTGTGAGGCACTGTGCCTGGCCTCAATGGTTTCTTTTAAATACTTTTTTTTTTCTAATGAGAAAAGTTTAAAAAAATATCGTACCACATTATTACTATTTCTGATGGTCTTTATTCCTTTTTGTGGATCTGTGTTTCATCTGGTGTTAGTTTCCTTCTATCTAAGGAACATCCTTTGACATTTTCTTACAGGACTGGCCTGTTGGTGATGAATTCATTCAGTTTGTGTGTGTCTGAAAAAAGTTTATTTCACTATTTTTATAAAGACCTTATTTAATTTTTTTAAAGCAGTTTTTGGTTCCCCTCAAAATTGAACAGATAGTACAGAGATTTCTTATATACTCTCTGCCCCTACACATGCATAGCCTCCGGCATTGTCAGCATCCCCCATGGAGTGGTACCTTTGTTATAATTAGTGAACCTACATTGACACATCATTGTCATTCAAAGTGTATGGTTTATATTAGAGTTTATTCCTAGTATTGTACATTCTGTGGGTTTGATATCACACAGAGTAGATTCCCTGCTCTAAAAGTCTGTGCTCTACCTGTTTGTCCCCCTTTCCCCCAACATCCAACAACTACTGATCTTTTTACTGTCTCTATAGTTTTGCCTTTTCCAGAATGTCATATAGCTGGAATCATGCAATGTGTATGCCTTTTGAGATTGGCCTCTTTCACTTAATAATATGTATTTAATGTTCCTTCATGTCTTTCCATGGCTTCATAGCTCATTTCATTTTAGTGTTGAATAATATTCCATTGTCTGGATGCACCGTAGTTTATCCGTTTACCTGCTGAAAGACATCTTGGTTGCTTCTGAGTTTTGACAGTTAACGGATAAAACTCCGATACACATTTGTGGGCAGGATTTTGTGTAGATAGACACTTTCAGTTTTGTTGTTGTTGTTTTTATGAATACCAAGGAATATTGTTGCTGATCTTACGGAAGAGTATGTTTAATTTTTGTTGCTGTTGTTGAGACGGAGTCTTGCTCTGTTGCCTAGGCTGGAGTGCAGTGGCACGATTTTGGTTCACTGCAGCCTCTGCCTCCCAGGTTCAAGTGATTCTCCTGCCTCAGCCTCCTGAGTAGCTGGAATTACAGGCGCCTACCACCACACCTGGCTAATTTTTTGTATTTTTAGTAGAGACAGGGTTTCACCATGTTGCTCAGGCTGGTCTTGAATTCCTGACCTCAGGTAATCCACCTGCCTTGGCCTCCCAAAGTGCTGGGATTACAGGCATGACCTACCGCACCTGGCCGAGTATGTTTAATTTTGTAACAAACTGCTAAACTGTCTTCCAAAGTGGCTGTACCATTTTGCCTTTTCTACTGGCAATGAATATGAGTTCCTATTCCACAGCCTTGCCAGCATTTGGTGTTAGCAGTGGTTTTGGATTTTGGCCATTCTGATAGGTAGGTCGTGGTATCTCGTTTAGTTTGCGTTTCCCTGATGACATATAATATGGATTACCTCTTCATATGCTTGTTTGCCATCTACATATCTTCTTTAGTGAAGTGTCTTTAAAGGTCTTTGGCCCATTTTTAGGTGGGTTGTTTGTTTTCTTGTTAAGTTTTAAGTTTTTTATATATTTTGAATACTAGTCTTTCATTAGATATTTTGCAGATATTTCTTCCCAGTCTGTGGCTTGTCTTTTCATTCTCTTGGTAGTGTCTTTCACAGAGCAGAATTTTTAATTTTAACAAAGTTGAGCTTACCAGTTATTTCATGGATCATGCCTTTGGTGTTGTATCTAAAATATCATTACCAATCCTAGGAACTCCAGCATTTCCCCTGTATTACCTTGTAGGAGTTTTTCAGGTTTTTTTTTTTTTTTGGGGGGGGTGGGGATAGGGTTTTGCTTTTGTTGCCCAGGCTGGAGAGCAATGGCACAATCTTGGCTCACTGCAACCTCCACCTCCTGAATTCAAGCGATTCTCCTGCCTCAGCCTCCTGAGTAGCTGGGATTACAGATGCCTTCCATCATGCCTGGCTAATTTGTTGTTGTTGTTGTTTGGTTGGTTGGTTGGTTGGTTGATTGAGATGGAGTCTCGTTCTGTACCCGAGGCTGGAGTGCAGTGGCGCAATCTTGGCTCACTGCAACCTCTGCCTCCTGGGTCCCGGTTCAGGCAGTTCTCCTGCCTCAGCCTCCTGAGTAGCTGGGATTACAGACATGTGCCAACATGCCCAGCTAATTTTTGTATTTTTAGTAGAGACGGGGTTTCCCCATGTTGGCCAGGCTGGTCTTGAACTCCTGACCTTGTGATCCACCTGCCTCAGCCTCCCCAAGTGCTGGGATTACAGGTGTGAGCCACTGCCCCGGCCTAATTTTTGTATTAATAGAAATGGAGTTTCACCATGTTGATCAGGTTGGTCTTGAACTCCTGACCTCAGGTGATCCACCCACCTCAGCCTTCCAGAGTGCTGGGATTACAGGCGCGAGCGAGTGCGCCTGACCTAGTTTTTTATTTCATTGCATTTAGGACTGTGATTTGTTGTGGATTAATTTTTGTGAATGAAGGGTGTAAGACCTGTGGTTTAGATTTATTATTTTTTTTTTGTCTGTGTGTGTCCAGTTGTTCCAGCACCATTTTCCCCCTTTGGACCTTTCTTCTTCTTCTTCCTCTTTTTTTTGAGACAGTGTCTTGCTCTTGTCGCCAGGCTGGAGTGCAGTGGTGCCATGTTGGCTCACTGCAACCTCCGACTCCCTGGTTCAAGTAATTCTTCTGCCTCAGCTTCCCGAGTAGCTGGGATTACAGGCGTGTGCCACCACGCCTAGCTAATTTTTGTATTTTTAGTAGAGACGGATTTCACCATGTTGGCCAGGATGGTCTCAATCTCCTGACATCGTGATTCCCCCACTTTGGCCACTCAAAGTGCTGGGATTTCAGGCATGAGCCATCACACCCGGCTTGGACTTTTTTTTTTTTTTTTTTAATACGGATATTTCAATTGGCAAATAAAATTGTATATATTTATGGTGTACAATATGATGTTTTGAAATATGTGTATATTGTGGAATGGCTGAATCAAGCAAATTAATATACAGATCATCTCATATACTCATCATTTTGTGTTAAGCACACTTAAAATCTACAGTCTCAGCAGGATTTCTTTTTTTAAGGCAAGGTCTTACTCTGTCACCCAGGCTGGAGTGCAGTGGTGTGATCGTGGCTCACCGTAGCCTGGAGCTCCCACCTTAGCCTTTCGAGTAGCTGGGACTACAGGCCAGTGCCATGCTGCCCAGCTGATTTTTTGCTTTTTTGTAGAGGCAGGGTCTTGCTATGTTGCCCAGATGAGTCTTGAACTCCTGGTCTCAAATGATCCTCTGTCCTCAGCCTTCCAAAGTGCTGGGATTACAGGTGTGAGCCACCATGCCTGGCTAATCTATTGTCTTAACAGTTTTCAAATGTACAATATACTGTTATGAACTATAGTCACCTTGTCGTACAATAGATCTCTTGAACTTACTCTTCCTAACTGAAATTTTGAATCCCTTCACCAACATCTATCCAGCCTTTCCTGTCCCCAGTCCTCCACACTTATTAACAACCATTATACTCCCTACATCTATGATTTGACTTTTTTAGATTCCACATAAAAGTGAGATGTTTATGTGGTCTTTCTGTGTCTGCCTTATTTCCTTAACATAATGTCCTCCAGGTTCATCCATGTTGTTGCAAATGATAGGATTTCTTTCATTTTTAAGAACATTGATCTGTTTTTAAGAACATTGGTCTGTACCACACTTTTTTGATCCATTCATCTGAGATGGACACTTGGGTTGATTCCATATCTTGGCTATTGTGAATAATGTTACAGTGAACCTGGGAATGCAAATATCTCTTTGACATACTGACTTCCTTTCCTTTGGTTATGTGCCCAGTAGTGGGATTGCTGGATCATACGGTAATTCTTTTAGTTTTTTTGTGGAGCCTCCATACTATTTTTCATACTGACTATAATAAATTACATTCCCATCAGCAATGTGCAAGGGTTTCCTTTTCTCAGCATCCTCACCAGCATGCCATCTTTCATCTTTTTGATGATTGTCATTCCAACAGGTGTGAGGTAATACCTTATTATGGCTTCAATTTGTATTTCCCTGGTGATGAGTGATGGTGAGCATTTTTTCATATACCTATTGGCCATTTTATGTCGTCTTTTGAGAAATGTCTCTTTAAGTTCTTTACCTATTTTAAAATCAGATTGTTTTCTTACTATTGAGTTATTTTTGAGTTCCTTATATATTTTGGATAGTATCCCCTTATCTGATGTACGGTTTGCAAATATTTTCTTCCATTGCATAAATTCTCTTCACTCTTTCGATTCCTGTGCTGTGCTTTTTAAAAAGTTTGATGTAACCCCATTTGTCTACATGCTTTTGTTACCTGTGCTTTTGGGGTCCCATCCAAAAAATCATTGCCTAGACCAGTGTCAGGAAGCTTTTTCCCTATGTTTTACAGTTTCAGGTCTTACGTTTCAGTCTCTAATGCATATTGAATTAATTTTTGTTTATGGTGTGGGATACAAGTTCAGTTTCTTTCTTGTGGACGTGGATATCTAATTTTTTGAGCCCCATTTATTGAACAGACTGTTCTTCCCCTGTTGTGTGTTCTTGGCACCTTTGTAGAAAAATCAATTAATCATAAATGTGTGGATTTACTTCTGGGCTGTTTATTCTGTTTCATTGCTCTGTGTGTTTGTTTTCATGCCAAAGACCTTGCTGTTTTGATTACTGTAGTGTGTAGCATACAGTTGACCCTTGAACAAGGTCTTGAACTGCTTGGGTCCACTTAAATGCAGATTTTCCCCTGCCTTTACCACTTCTGAGACAGCAAGACCAACCCTTCCTCTTCCCTCCTCCTCAGCTTACTCAACTTGAAGACGAGAAGATGAAGGCCCTTATGATGGTCCACTTCCACTTTATGAATTGTAACTATATTTTCTCTTCCTTACGATTTTCTAAATAACATTTTTTTGTAGCTTACTTTATTGTAAGAATACTGCATATAATATATATATCATGCAAAATGTATTAATTTAGTGTTTGTGTCATTGCTAAGACTTCCAGTCAATAGTAGCCTATTTGTAGTTAGGCTGTAGGGAAGTTAAAAGTTATATGCAGCTTTTTGACTGCATAGGGGATTGGCTCCCCTGATGCCTGTGTCATTTAAGGGTCAGTTGTATTTTGAAATCAGTGTGAAGCCTCCTCTGTTCATTTTTTGCTCAAGATTGCTTTGGCTATTTGGGGTCTTTAGTGGGTCTGTATGAATTTTAGGATTTTAAAAAATTTCTGTGAGAAATATCATTGGAATTTTGATAGAGGTTGTATTGAATCTGTAGATTGCTTTGGTTAGTATGAACATTTTAATACTGTTCTTCTAATTCGTGAACATAAGAATATATTTCCATTCATTTATTTCAGTTTGTTTCATCTGTGTTTTATATAGTTTTTAATGTACAGGTCTTTCACCTCTTTGGCTAAATTAACTCCTAAGTATTTTATTTTATTTTTGTAACCATCGTAAATGGGATTGTTTTCTTAATTTCTTTTTCAGATAGTTTGTTGTTAGTATATGGAAATGCTACACATTTTTGTTTGTTGATTTTATATCCTGCAACTTTGCTGAATCCATATATTATTTCTAACAGTTTATTGGCAGAGTCTTTAGAGTTCTTTCTATGTAAAATCATGTGTTCTGCAGTCAGGGACAATTTCATTTCTTCCTTTTTAATTTAGATGCCTTTTATTTCTTTCTCTTGCCTAATTACTCTGGCTAGGACTTCCAACACCACGTCGAGTGAAGATGGCAAGAGTGGCCATCCTTGTCTTGTTTCTGATCTTAGAAGAAAAGCTTTCAACTTTTCACTGTTTAGTATGATGCTAGCTATTGGCTTCTCATATATGGCCTTTATTGTGTTGAGGTAAATTCTTTCTATACCTGATTTATTGAGTTTTTATGAAAGGATGTTGAAATTTGTCTCGTGCTTTTTCTGCATCTATTGAGACAATCATATGTTTTTGTCCTTCGTTCTGTTAACGTGATTCACATTCATAGATTTGTGTATGTTGAACCATCCTTGTATCCCTGAGGTAAATCCTATATGTTCATATTGAATGATCCTTTTAATGTGCTGTTGAATTTTGTTAATACTTTGTTGAACTCCAGCACTGTTTATTGAAAACAGTACCTTTGCACCGTTGTATTTTATCCATTTCTTTGTCAAAGATCATTGTACTAGATTTATGAGGTCTATTTCTGGGCTCTCTATTCTATTTCATTGATCTGTATGTCTGTTCTTTTGCCAGTACCACGCTGTCTTGCTTACAATAAAGCTTGAAGTTGGGTAGAGTCAGTCCTCTAACTTTGTTCTTTTCCTTCAGTATTTTGTTGGCTATTTTGGATCTTTTGCCTCTCCATATAAATTTTAGAATCATCTTGGTGATAGAAAATAACTTTCTGGGGTTGTAATTGCATTAAATATATAGGTCTAGTTGGGAAGCACTGACATCTTGCCAATGTTGAGTCTTCCTGTATAGATAGGAATAATACCTCTCCAGTTATTTAGGTCTTTGATTTGTTTCATCAGAGCTTTGTAGTTTTCCTCATAGAAATCTCATATATATTTTGTTAAATTCATACCTAAGTATTCTGTTTTTTGGGAGTGTAATGTAAATGACACTGTTTTTAATTTAAAATTCCACTTGTTCATTGCTGGTGTATAGGAAAGCAGTTGAATTTTGTATATTAACCTTGTATCATGCAACCTTGCTATAATTGCTTATTAGTTCCAGAGGTTTTTTTTCATTGATTCTTTTGAATTCTTCATGTGGACAACTATGTCATCTGAGAAAAACAGATGGTTTTATTTCTTCTATTCTCATCAGCATGCCTTTTTCCCTTTTCTTGTCTTAATAAATCCATTAGGACTTGCAATACAATGCTGAAAAGGAGTGGTGAGAGGAAATCTCCTTGTCTCGCTCCTGATCTTAGCAGAAAAGCTTCTAGTTTCATACCATTTAAGTATATTGTTAGCTGTAGGTTTTTTCTGGATATTCCTTGTCAAGTTGAGGAATGAGAATTTTAAAAATCATGAATGGGTGTGGGATTTTTTTTCATATGCTTTGTCTGCATCTGTTGATATGGTTGTGTGATTTTTCTTCCTTAGTTTGTTGATGTGATGGATTTTATTAATGATTTTCAAACGTTGGACCAGTAATTTACATCTGGGATAAATCCCACTTGATCATAGTATGTGATTCTTTTTATACATTGTTGGGTTTGTTTTGCTAATGTTTTGTTGAGGGTTTTGCACCTGTGTTCATAAAACATGTTGGTCTGTAGTTTTCTTATAATGTCTCTGTCGAGTTTTGGAATACTCTGATGTTGGCCTCTACCGAATGACTTAAGAAGGATTCCTTCTGCTTCTATCTTGTGTAGGAGATGATAGAGAATGGGTATAATTTCTTTCCTAAGTGTTTTATAAAATTCACCAGTGAACCCATCTGGTCCTGGTGTTTTCTGTTTTGAAAGGTTATTATTGGTTCAGTTTCTTTTAATACAGGCCTATTTAGATTGTTTCTTGTGTGAGTTATTGGTAGTTTGTGGCTTTCGGGAAAGTGGTTCATTTTTCTAGGTAATAAAATTTGTAGCAATAGAATTGTTCATAGCATTCTTTTTTTATTTTTATTTTTTTGAGACAGAGCCTCGCTGTTACCCAGGCTAGAGTGTAGTGGTGCCATCTTGGCTCACTGCAACCTCTGCCTCCCGGATCCAGGCGATTCTGGTGCCTCAGCCGCCTGAGTTGCTGGGATTACAGGCGCCTGTCACCACACCTGGCTAATTTTTATATTTTTAATGGAGACGGGGTTTCGCCATGTTGGCCAGGCTGGTCTTGAACTCCTGTCCTCAAGTGACCTGCCTGCCTTGGCCTCCCAAAGTGGTGGGATTACAGATGTGAGCCAGTATACTGTGCCTGGCCAGTATTATTTTATTGTCCTTCTAATCTTCATGAGATTTGTAGTGATTTCTTTCTTTGATTTCTGATATTAGGAGTTTGTGTCCTCTTCTCTTTTTGCTAGTCTGCTTGGCTAGAGGTTTATGGTTTAATTGATCTTTTCAAAGAACAAGCTTTTGGTTTTTATCCTTGATTTTTCTCTCTTGATTTCCTGTTTTCAGTTACATTGATATCTGCTCTTATTTTTATTCTTCTGCTAACTTTAGATTTAATTCGCTGCTTCTTTTTCTGTTTTTTTAAGGTGATTGATTAGGTGATTTTAGATCTTTTGTCTTTTTTGGTAAATACATTCAATGCTACGAATTTCCCTCTAAGCACTGCTTTCACTTCATCCCACAGATTTTGATAAGTTGTGCCTTTATTTTCATTTAGCTCAAAATATTTTAAAATTTATCTTGAGATCTCTTTTTTGACCTATGTGTTATTAGAAGTGTGTTATTTAATCTACCAAGTATTTGGGGTTTTTTTTTTTTTCGATTATATTTCTGTTATTGATTTGTAATTTAATTTTATTGTGGCCGGAGAGGAGACATTTTATGACTTGTTCTTTTGAATGTGTTAAGTTTTGTTTTATGGTCCAGAATGTGGTCTATCTTGATGAATATCTGATGTGAGTGTAAAAATGTGTGTTCTGTTATTTCTTCTGTGACATAATCTGTGGATATTCATTATATTCAGTTGATTGATGTTGAGTTCAATTATGTCCTTACTGGTTTTCTCCCTGCTTGATCTGTCCATTTCTGATAGGCGTTGAAGTGTCCAACTGTAATAGTGAATGCATTTATTTCTCCTTGCAATTCTGTCAGTTTTTGCCTACATAGACACTTTGTTGTTAGGCTTATGCACGCTAAGCATTATTATGTCTTTTTATCCTTATTTTTATCCTTGATAAAAGTTATCCTTGATAACTTGCCTTATCTGCTGTGTCTGAAATTATTACAGATAACTCCACTTTCTTTTTTTGAGACAGAGTCTCGCTCTGTGGCCCAGGCTGGAGCGCAGGGGTGCGGTCTCAGTTCACTGTAACCTCTGTCTGCCAGGACATGCACCACCATGCCTGGCTAATTTTTGTGTTTTTAGTAGAGATGGGGTTTCGCTATGTTGGCCAGGCTGGTCTTGAACTCTTGTCCTCATGTGATCTGCCTGCCTCGGCCTCCCAAAGTGCTGGGATTACAGGCATGAGCCACCATGCCTGGCCAACTCTTCTTTCTTTTAATTGGTGTTAATATGATATATATTTCTCCATCTATTTACTTTCAATCTGTGTTTTTATTTACAGTGGGTTTCTTGTAAACCACATCCAGTTGGTTCTTGTTTTTGTGATCCACTTTGACAATCTCTTTTAGTCTTTATTTTTTGCCAAAATGCTGATTTATTTAGAATATTGAACTGAGTATTTCAGTCAATTAAATTAAAATCAGTGAAGGAATACATTGTATAAGCAAAATGATTTGCATTGTGGGACATACTGCGTACTTTCAAGGAATTGTGGGACTAAATGTAAAGGTGTAGAGTGATTATGTTGACAAATATAAAGGTATTTTATAGCTGACCTCTTCTGTTTCCTGCCCTTTCTGTCACCCCTGCATTGTATGCAGGCCCAACTTCTACATGTCAGAATCTGTGTTTCTTTACCTGAGGACTTTCTGTGACCACTGAATTCCAATTTTGCATCTGTGTAGCAGGTTGCAGGTACTAGAAAATTAACATTCCCCAACAACCTTGAACCGATGATGGAAGATGATGTATAAATAATACCCCAGTTGCCTCACCCTTGAATAGGATGACTCCAAGATGTATCTGACAATCTCTTTTAATTGATGCACTTAGACTATTGACAGTCAAAGAAATTGCAAAGATAGTTGGATTGATATTCACTGTATTCATTACTGATTTCTATTTGTTACCCTTGTTTTTTGTTTCTAGTTATGTCTTTCACTCTTTTTCTGCTTTTGTGGTTTTATTTGAGCATTTTATATGATTTCCATTTTCTCTTTCTTAGCATATCAGTTGTACTTTTTTACTTTGCTTAGTGGTTGTCCTAGAATGTCCTAGATTGTAAATGTATATTTACAACTACCTCAAATCTGCTTTAAAATAACACTATATACCTCTTCACAGGTAGTGTATCTTACTATGAGATAATCCTGTTTCTCCCTTCCATTCCTTGTATCATTGCTGTTACTCATTTAACTTATACAGAAATATATGTAATCTCATATATATTTACATTAGCATACATAATCAAATGCATTGTTGCTATTTTAAACAAAATTTTACCTGCTAAATCAATTTTTAAAATGTTTTAATTTTACATTCACTTATTCATTCTTTAGTGTTCTTCCTTTATGTAGATCCAAGTTTCTGACCTATATAATTTTCCTTTTTGCTAAAGAATTTCATTTAACATTTCTTGGAAAGCAGGTCTCCTAACAATAAATTTCGTTAGTATTCTTAAAAAAATCTTTATTTCATCTCTTCACTTTTGAAGGATGATTTTGCAAGGTTCAGAGTTTCTAGTTTGGTGGTTTTCTCTCTCAACACTTCAAATATTTCACTTCACTTTCTTCTGGCATGTGTGGTTATCATTCTTATCTTTATTCATGTGTAAGTACAGTGTTTTTCCCCCTGTCTTTTAGGATTGTTTTTCCTTTATTTCTGATTTTCTGTTGTTTGAAAACGATATCCCTAGGTTTAGTGGGATTTTTTTGGCCTTTGTCCAGCTTGGTGTTCTCTGGGCTTCCTGTGGTTTTGTTCCCAGACCAAACTGAGGGTTGAGCTGCTATTTCTCGTGGCCCAATAACGAGATGGCAGATGAACTGGGGAGGAAGAGAATTTTTATTTTTGTAACCAGTTACAGGGAGAAGGCCTAGAAATTATTGCCAGACCAACTCAAAATTACAAAGTTTTCCAGATATTATATACCTTTTAAGCTATATGTCTACATGTAAGTGTGTATTTATCTGAAGACATAAGCGATTAACTTCTTTCAATCTCTAACTAAGGTCCGAGTCTTGAAGATCTTCCTCTGGAGTCTCAGTAAATTTACTTAATCCAGGTGCTGGGGTGATTACCCTTATCTTTTCTCCTGCTCAGGGAGGTTTGGGGCATTCTTTCAGACCTCCAATAAACTTGTTTGTGGAGGCCTGGGGAGTTTCTTTGTTATGTTTTAAGGCCCAGGAAAGGCCCAGGCAAAACTCTTGGTGGGCTTTTGTTACATTCCAGCCTTTGTATAAGGGCACTGACTTTTTTCAGCTTTTAATATTTAACTTAACCACTCAGTTAGTGCTGCAACAGTTGTTATGGAGCCCTGCATTAGTGAGCCATGGCCTGCCAGTTTGGTGTCTGATACTAATTTGGGGGAAATTCTCGGTCATTATTGTGTCAAATATTTCTTTTGTTCTTTCCTCTCCTCCTGATATTTCCATTCCATGTTTATTATACCATTTGTAGTTGTTTCAGTTCATAGATACTCTATTCTACTTTTGTCAGTCCTTTTTCTGTTTTTTTTTTTTTTTTTTCAGTTTTAAAGATTTTGAATGAGATTTCCTTAAGCTGAGATTATTTCCTTAGCTGTGTCTTGTTTACTAAAAAGTCGATCAAAGGCATTCTTCATTTCTGTTGTTTTTGATCTCTTGCTTTTTTTAGTTCTTTTTTAGAATTTCCATCTCTTTCCTTGCATTGCCTATCTGTTCTTGTATGCTGTCCACTTTATTCATTTAAAGCCCTCGGCATATTAATCTAGTTTTAAATTCTTGGTCCGATAATCCCAATATCATTGCCGTAGCTGAATCTGGTTCTGATACTTGCTCTGTTGCTTTAAAATGTGTTTTTTATCTTTTAGTATGCCTTGTATTTTTTTCTTGATAGCTGGACATGTACTGGGTAAAAGAAACTACTGTTAAATAGGTCTTCGGTAGGTGGTTTTAGTATTAGAGTAATGCTGATCTCCTAGAATGAGTTGAGAAGTACTATCTCTGCTTCTGTCTTCTGGAAGAATATGATTATGTGCTGATTAGTATTAAGTTAAATCTCAGAGGGAACTTCCTGTAGATCTTGGGTGTTCTTTCTATGTTGTACTCTGCCTTGCGAACTTTAGGTCTCTTGGCCTTCTCAGCTCTGAACTGTTATTTCCTCAAATTCAAGGAGCATCTAAACTCTGTTTGAGTTTACCTTCCCTGCAGTGCAGCCTGGAACTGTCTGCGTAGTAATCTCAGGCAGTAATGGGGCTTATCTTGGGTGTTGCTTTCTGAGAGATCACTGCTCTGTGCTTCTTGTTGTCCAATGGCTGAAACATTATTTTATGTATTTTGTCTGTTTTCAGTTGTTTAGGGTGAGAGAGGGTAAGTTACTGTTACTCCATCATGGCTTGATGAATAAATGTGCTGCCCAGGACTCATAAGAATATAATGGTAATCACCCTAGTTGGCTGACTTTGGAGAGAACTAGTCTCCTTTGCCTATACAAATTAACGGGGCTGCTTTAAAGGTAGTGCTTAAGCAGTCATCATTTGTTGCCACTGGTTGCTGGATAGGTTGGGAAGGTCAGAAGCCTCAGTCCACCGTCTTTGGAGATTAGGAGGGAAGTATTAAGTCATTTGAACATAGTTTTTATTTTCATTTTCCCTGGTACATTGTTAGGACTGTCCTGATGTATACTTTACATAAAGGGATGAGGAAAATGTCCAAGCATGACCCAGCTCCTTTTTCCAACTTTTTTTTTTCATGTCATGTAGTATCAGGCCTCTCTTAGTAAGTTTTACCTTATCAAGTGTTGTTTATAACACATTGTGATAGTTAATTGTATTTGATTGTAAGACTATGGAGAAATCTGAAATGGTTACTCATCAGTAAAAGCCGATGACTTTAGAATTTTAAAAATGATTTTCAAAGACTCCACTTTGAATGGGGTGCCTAGTATTTGAATGTTGAACTCCCTTGTGTTAGAATTTACGTTTACATTACTACCAATCTTTTATATTTCAGTTATTCAAGCGGAGAAATGTTGCTACAGCAGAAGAAGAAACAGAAGAAGAAGTTATGTCAGATGGAGGCTTTCATGAGGCCCAGATCAATAACATGGAGATGGCACCAGTAAGATAATGAACTCTTTTTGGTGTTTTTGTGATGAAGATATGAGATGTAGATTTCCTTTTGAGTTTTAAAAAAAGGTTAGATGGCTACAAAAAGTACTTGGCATTTCATTTTTAAAAAGAATATGCTTAATTTCATGGTTCATATTTTGGATGAAGTGCAGTTAAACTGTAAGGATTAATTCTGCTATAAAAACTTATAAAGCTAATTATAAGATAAAATTGTTCTTTAAAAGTTGAATAATAATAGATACCTTATTTATTTATTTATTTTTGAAGAGACAGAGTCTTGCTGTGTTACCCAGGTTGGAGTGCAGTGGTGCAATCATAGGTCACTGCAATCTTGAACTCCTGGGCTTAAGTGATCCTCCTGCCTTAGCCTCCCAAATAGCTGAGGCTGCAGGCATGTGCCACCATGACTGGCAAATTTAAAAATTTTTTGTGGAGACGGGATCTCACCGTGTTGCCCAGGTGAACTCTTGGCCTCAAGTGATCCTTTTGCCTTGGCCCCCCAAAGTGCTAGAATTACAGACTTGAGCCATCACACCCAGCCATAAGAGATACTTTAAAGAAAATAATGATTTTTTAATTCATTTACAAAATTGACCTGTTTGTATGATTTAAAAACTTGATTCCACATCAGAACTGTTGGATTTTTCTGTTGAAGTCATGCTTTATTTGTATGGATTAGACCTATCTAGATTTAATTTTTATTTATTCTTTCTGAGAACTTTTGTATATTAAAATGTTCTCTTCTCCCCCACCTTTTTTTTGGTAAATGGTGGCATACTATTCATGGTATTTTGTCGTTTTTGTTTTTATTTCATTTCATAGATCGCCAGTTTACATGAACCAACTTTCTTTGAGAGTTGGGGGGGTAGTAGTAGTATTTCCTTTGTAATTCATACAGACATAGCCAATGCCATCATTTTGTAATGAAAGTTTCTAGGCCCTTCAGAAAGCTAGTCTTTCCAGTTTTTTAAAAGAGGAACTGTTAAGTGAATATAAAGTGTTTTATGGATTGTATTAGTCAGGGTTCTCCAGAGAAACAGAACTAATGAGAGAAAAAAATTTAGTTTAAGAAAGTAGCTCATGTCTTTGGGAGCTGGCAAGTGTGAAATCTGTAGGGCACACTGGCCCAGTATAAATTCAGGTTAAGAGTTGATGTTGTTGAATCCCTTTTTCTTCAGAAAACCTAGTCTTTGCTCTTAAGGGTTTCAACTGATTGGATGAGGCCAACTTGCATTATGGGGCTGTCTACGTCAAGCATACTGGTTTAAATTTTAATCACATCTAAAAATTAACTCTCACTGCAACATCTGGACTGGTGTTTGATTAGATAACTGGATACCAGGATATCATAATCCAGTCAAGTTGACACATAAAATTAACCATCATAGTCTACCCCTTGCCAGTTTGTATCCATACACATCTCCTTACACCATATACTTTATCTCAAATAAAGGTAACAGCAAAGCTGTACCTTATCTAAGATTACAACATTTTTTTTTTTTTTTGAAACGGGAATCTTGCTCTGTCACCCAGGCTGGAGTGCGGTGGTATGATCTCGGCTCACCGCAACCTCTGCCTCCCGGATTCAAGTGATTCTCCTGCCTCAGCCTCCTGAGTAGCTGGGACTACAGGTGTGCGCCACCACCCCCAGCTAATTTTTTGTGTTTTTAGTAGAGATGGGGTTTCACCGTATTGGCCAGGTTGGTCTCGAACTCCTGACCTCATGATCCACCCGCTTTGACCTCCCAAAGTGCTGGGAATACAGGCGTGAACCAGCACATCCAGCCAGATTACAACTTTCTTTTGTGCAACTGAAAATATATAGATGGTTCTTGACTTATGAGGGTTCAAGTCAGGATTTTTCAACTTTACAGTGGTGTGAAAGCCATATGCAATCAGTAGAAACCGTATTTGGAATACCCATACAGTCACTCTGTTTCTCATTTTCAGTACAGCGTTAAGTAAATTACATGAGATAGTCAGCACTTTATTATAAAATAGAGTTTGTGTTAGATCATTTGTTCAGCTTAGGCTAATGTACATGTTCTGAGCATGTTTAAGGTGGGCTAGGCAATGAAGTTTGGTAGGTTGGGTGTATTAAGTGTATTTTTTACTTACGATGTTTTCAACTTAATGATGTATTTAGTGGGGCATAACCCCATTCATTGTAAGTTGAGGCACATCTGTAGTTACTCTGCAGAAGAGGATGCAAAATCTTTGGGTGATGTTCACTCCTGTCCTTGATAGCCTGTGACTTAAATATTATAATGTAAAGTTAACAGTACTTAAATAGTGTGATGTAAAGTCAGTACAGCTTGCTATAAGAGGATAAGAGAGGGAAGAAAAAGATATTTGCTTAATGTGTATATATATATATGAATGTGTTTATGCAAACATATTCATAACAAATCATATAGAAACCTTTAGGAATGAGTCTTGCAATTTTGAAAATACTTTTCTGATTCTTGAGTAGAATGCTTCATATATTCCCCTATGAGGATTTTTAGATATTGCTTACCAGTCATCCAGCATTTGCAGCTTAGTGCAGCTTTCTTTACAGTTCATCTTGTTGACTGTTACCCTTCATGAAATGAGAACTTTGTTTCTTTGTGACAAATAACCCTGAGAAGAAAATTAACTGCTAATACTGGGGATGAGTTATGGTGGGAAATGGAAACATTCTAATAAAGCAAGGAGGTAGTGGGAAACTGGAAAGTTTTAATATAACAAGAAATAAATTTTAAATAAGTTTAAGAGTCAGCTATTGAATTTGGCAGTGGCTAGATTTATACAGGACCACTCTATATACTCATTCAATAAATATTGCAGAGCATTTGCAGTACACCAGCCCTCAGTGTGATAGAGTGGTAAGACAGACAGAGTCTTGGGCTTACAAGGAGGTTACAGTGTACTGGAGGAACACAGAAAAATATCTGGGAGTGTAATAAGGGCTGGGCATACAATTGAAATAGGGTGATGTGTTAGAGATAGAGTGGCTACTTTAGGCTTGGAGGTCTTGAAAAGCCATCTTTTAAAACTTAACATTTAATTTTGATAAAGAAGAGCCAACTATGTGATGAACAAGAAGGGGAAGAGCAATAAGCTCCTTGTCTTATTTACTAGTAAGATTACTTTCTACTGTGAGCTTTTTAATGATAGAGAATTTGGCTTCATTATATTATTAATCATCTTACACGTTTCTACATGTAAAGATTGTCCTACCTTTGTGTAACTTCTGGGGAAGTATGGTTAACTTAATAACTTGGCCATGATATCTGTTTCCTTTGTTTCCTTTGAATTAAGGTTGATAATGTATTATATGTTCTTTTTGTTTGTGATCCCAGGGTGGTGTCATCACTTCTGACATGATTGAAATGATATTTTCCAAAAGCCCAGAGCAACAGCTTTCAGCAACACAGAAATTCAGGAAACTGCTTTCAAAAGGTGAGCTATGAATATGTTGAGTATATTTTTTCATCTCTCTACAAAATTACTTTCCCATAATCTGTTTTTTATACCACAGATAATTTGTTTTGGAGTATATTTATCAATAAAAGGATAAAAGCGTAGACATACATGTAATTGTGAACCATGCCTAAATTTTAAGTTTCCTGTGTATTTGTGGGATCTTACCAGGATCAGAAAGCAAAATTATTTTCATTTTTGGGTTATTTTATAAAAGACCTTATAGAGAATAGTAGTCAGTATCTCATGTTAATTCAAATTGAGAGATTAACTTTTTTTTATAGAGTAACTTTAAAAATATTCCTTGAAAGAGCTATGATTGTTGATTTTAATGTCAGCAATTTACCACTGAAAGTTAAGAATGGATTTACTGGTGGGCAGGGTGATTACTTTTTTTTTTTTTTTTAAAGACGGCTCTGTCACCAGACTGGAGCACAGGCTGGGCACAATCTCAGCTCACTGCAATCTCCAACTCCCTGGTTCAAGCAATTCTTTTGCCTCAACCTCCTGAGTAGCTGGGATTACAGTTACATGCCAGGATGATCTCGATCTCCTGACATCGTGATCTGTCTGCTTCTGCCTCCCAAAATGCTGGGATTACAGGCATGAGCCACTGCGCCCAGCCAGTAGTTACTTTTTTTGGTATAATTAGTGTAGAATGGAATCTGAAATTTGTTATCAACCTGGGCAAGTAAAAAGAATTCTGAACCAGATTATAATATTGGTAGTAAATACTTAAACCCTCCAGTATAAAGTTATGGTTGTTTAGAGTCATTGGTGATTAAAAAAAATTTAATATATCCCTTGAAGTTAAGTGGAATAAAAAGCTACCACTATAGACGAAAAAAAAAATTGTCTTTTGCAGACTGCTTATTAAAAATATTTGAAGGAAATGTATACTTCCTCACCCCTTTAAAAAAAGTCTTATCTCTTTCAACATGCTAAGCCTAATGGTTTTCTTCTGTAATGTGCTTTTTTGTTTTAAGGGCTTTCACCATTCTGCTACCTTCCTGCATGTATTCTAGTTTGCCACCATCCCTCTTAAAAATGTGGTAACTAGAATCCAGTATTTCAGATATGTTGTTATTTATTTAGGGTATGGTGAGAGGTTACCTTCTTTGCCCTGAGAGTGTCTATTTTGATAATGTAGTCCAAGGTAGCTAGTTATTTTGATAGTCGTGGCATAGTAATATTTTGTTGAATTTTCAGCAAACTAAACTCCCTAGTGCTTTTCTTTTTGAACTGTTGTAGGTTTTGTTTGTAAAGTCATGTAGATTTTTAAAAATTGTGTTTTAAACAATTTAGATACTGAACTTTGCTTTATTTCTGTTTTTTTTTGTTGTTGTTGTTGCCTATTCTGACTTATTGTTGTTCTTTTTCTGTGTTATTTCTGTAACTCAGCGTATTAACTAGTTTATTGTAATCATCAAATTTGTTTTTTGTGTTTACCTGAGTGGTTAATAGAAATGTTGAACCAGGTAAATGGCATGTCATTAGAGTCCTCTCCAAATTAACATTGAACCGTTAGTCATCTCTTTCAGTAAGGCCATTGACTTGGGTAAGAGTCTCCCTAGTAGTATTGTGATCTAATAGCCGGTTTTCTGGCATTGCCACATGCATATTATCAGTAACTTTGTCAGTCTCTGACTGAAGTTATTAATCTGATTGTCTATGACATTTCCTTCCTATTTGCCTTACAAGTTTTGATTGAGTGACATCATTTATAGGATACTGTATTATCATGAATGAAAGTGAGATTAAGTTGGCAAGTCAGTCTTCGTAAATTCTTGCTAGCTCCTACAGGTACACAATTAAATTCTACAGGCCTACTGAGAATCTTGTAATGCAATTCCTTAAGACGATTTACAACAGACAAGAGCAGTTAGACTTAAAACCCATGTATAGGAAACAGGCTAGAAGGAAGTATACCAGAACAGTAACAATGGTCTTTTGAGGGTTTTTTTGCCCCCTGGTTTCTAGGTTTTCTAAAAAGTGGATGCAGTAATTTTAATTTTTAAGAATTCTTCCCATCCTTTATTCCTATATTGAGACTTGTCTTCATTGTGAAACCTTTCAGACTACCCTATCCTCAAAGTGATAAACCCAATTTGACATTTCATTTGTTTTGGATAGATTTCGAACATGAGAGATGGTAAATGGAGGGAGGGATATTAAGGAGTTTTGAGTGTCAAGTTCTTGCATTGAAATCAAAGGACTTTTTTTTTTTCTTTTATTTTATGGGGAAACAGAACCTAACCCTCCTATTGATGAAGTTATCAGCACACCAGGAGTAGTGGCAAGGTTTGTGGAGTTCCTCAAACGAAAAGAGAATTGTACACTGCAGGTGCGAATAATTTTTATTTATTGCCTCATAACTTAATTCCCTTTGAAAATTTTTATTTTGTACACAAATTTGTTACTAATTTTTATCTGTATGAAGAATTAAGTTTGTTATAATGATATTCCTGACAACTGCATTGCAAGCTGCTTTTATAGCTTTGTTAACATGTAGGCCTTCGTTACATTCTTTATAATTCTTGTCATTTTTAATCATTTAAAATGTTTTTTGATTGTGGATAATACTTCTCTAATCAGGAAATGTTTACAGCAGAGGAGCCATTACAGCTAGGAACTTAAGTGTGGGCTACATAAACTTTGTTTTGAGGGAGTTTTAGATGATACTTGGTGACTTTCTCAGGATGGTGTAACATGGGCTAGATCAGAGTCTCATTAATTCCCAAATCTGTTCCTAATTAATTCTTCCTCCACCCCACAAAAAGCCAATAAGGAGATAACCTTGTCAGGAATCTGTGTCCTTATTGCTGTGTCAGTTTAGGCTTTCAGTACTCTACTATATAAGAGATTCCAAGAGGAAATTTTGTAATCTCGATTCAGAATTTTGTTTTTTTTTTTTTCTTCTTCTTCTTGAGACAGAGTCTTGCTCTGTCGCCGGTGCTGGAGTGCAGTGGCAAGATCTCAGCTCACTGCAAATTCCATCTCCCAGATTCAAGTGATTCTCCTGCCTCAGCCTCCCATGAAGCTGGGATTATAGGCGGCCGCCACCACGTCCGACTGATTTTTGTATTATTAGTAGAGCCGGGATTTTGCCATGTTGGCCAGGATGATCTCGAACTCCTGACCTCAAGTGATCCACCTGCTTGGCCTCCCAAAGTGCTGGGGTTATAGGCGTGAGCCACTGTGCCCAGCCAGGAATTCAGTAATTTTCATAAGAAAAGAAACCAACAGTCAGCTGACTGTCATCCTGGAAGTTATCTAGAAATTCTAAAATACTATTTCCCCCCCGCCCGGATAAAGTTGGGTTTTTAGTAAACTGATGATTTTTTAGTAAACTTCTCTGGAGTAACCAACTGAGTCAGTGCCTTTATTAGTAACAAATATATGTGATCCCTAAATTCTCACCTGTAGGATCTAATCTCAAAGGCTTAGACCTTGAGACTATGTAACTACAAAAATTGGTTAGATGCCAAGTTGATCACAAAATGGGATTATCTTTCTAAGAAAATATTGGCCAAAAACTAGTTAATCATAGAGATATCCCCCATCCCTTGTGTGCTGTTCTTTACTCTGAGACTGGAACCATGTAGACACTGGGGCATTTTTGTAAATGATAGCTCTTGTCCCCAGGTTCCTTACTGTCCACACCATTATAGATTATTCCTACAACTTGATGATTTGCCTTGATGTTTTCTCTCCTTTCCTCCTATCCTTTCTTTCTTTTTGTTTTACACTCTTTGTTGCGGTGATGAGTTCCTTCCAGAGGAAAAACAAGAAATCCAGAAAAGGTAGAGTACTTCAATGTCCCATCAGTTTTTCTTCTCCAGTTTGACATTTACCAGTTCCCATGCTCATTTGAATTAAGGTTCTGTTTTGCTAGCTGCCTCCTGGATTGTAATTCTGGTCCCCATCTAAGGCCAGGATCATCAGACACCTGAAAAATAATCACGTTCACCCTGAGAGCAAGGGAAGAGAGAGACTTTTCTCAGGAAAAAAGGAAATCCAGACAAACAACACTGCAGAGAACAGAGCCTGATCCCCTAAGCAACCTGCCAAGAACCAGAGGGACCAAATGAGGAACCTTACTGCAGTTTATCATTTGAAATGCTTTGTAGGAAGAGGGAGGTAGGGAAAGTTATTTTGTTCGTGCTGAAAAAAGTGTTTCTATCCTGTCTCTGGGAATGAGAGTAGATGAGAGATAACTGAATTTACTCCTTGATCTGGCAGTTTTTATTAGGTGGTTGTGGAAGTCTAGTTCTTTTATGCATTAAAGATAGATGGCATATAACCTTTCAGATCTAAAATGAAAAAAGTCGGAGAAATGGATCTTTCCACATCTCTGCATTCCCTTGTACTCCTTAAAAAGTACAAGTATATTCTCAGACAGTGCCCTCTTCTGGCTAAGACATTCTACATCTTTTTTTAATTCATTACTCTGTAATTGTGGAACTTGTATTTTAACACATCTGAAGATGAAAGCCTTCAGAAATCTCTAATTTGCTTCTACGTAAACTCCCAGATTCCACCCTTGTGCAAACTAATAATTAGGCTGAAATATTGCAGAATGATTCCTCTGTAAGTGATAACCTCATGATTCTATGAGGATAGTCTTAGCTGTCCTAAGACTGAGAAATAACCAACCTGTTTGTTATCTAAGGGCCATCTCTAGCTTTTTTATGTGCACATTTAAGGACACCATGGTGTTCTTTCTCCACTGTGACTAGTGGGGACCTTTGACCACCTAGAAGCAAGAAGGGCAAGTATATTGAGAGAGACCTTAAAGCCAGGAGACTTGTTGCTCTACCATGTTTTCAAGTAATTAGACATGCTCTGGGAAGCTTGGAGGTTACTCCTTCCTCTGTCTTCTTGGAGAGCACACAGATGTAAGCTATCCCTGATACTTTTACCTGCTTACTAAAAGTTGAATAGTGCAGCTTTGGAATAGGGCTTTTGTCATTTCTCTTCCAGAAGGAGAGTCATACTGTGTGGTGCCAAGAGGAAATTTGATGGCTCAGCTCACTAATAAATCTTGTGAACAAACTTAATTTCTTCATTCCATAGATAAAGAACTGTGAATCCTAGTGAAGGGTCTTTTTATGTTCTTTCTGGCTTCCCAAGTCAGTAAGGTACCTCAAACCAGGGAGATAAAAGTGCCTGCTTTGAGCATTGCTGTCCAGGTACTGAAGGTGAACATGGGTGGAATCTAGGATTTTGGAAGCAAACAATGCCTTTTAGCTAAGAGCATTCTCAAGCTCAGTGACATCTAGGTCTCAGATAGACTTGAGCCCTTGTCATGAGACTGGTCTGGTTTATGGCATGGTCTGTGAGCCTATTCTGTTGGTTCTTTGAGTCCAGGCCCAGTATCTTTGTACTGTCCTTTGCAATGCTGAGATGTGGCATTCCCAAACTTTCTTATAGAAGCTTATAAAAATAGCTAGAAATAAATATATTGCCTTCTGTTTCCAAATATTAGACAGATAATCCTTGAAAAATTGTAAATTTGAATTACATTGGCTTAGTTTCCCCTTTTCTGCCTTTCTTGTCCCCTCTAAAAGCTTAATGTGATAAACTGCAGTAAGCCTTCATCCTCCTGTGTCTTTTCCCATCTTCATTGATCTCTCTGCCTTTCCTGGAAAGTTGCTCAGATGACTCAGGCAGTGTTCTCTGCAGAGTTTGCAATCTGGGTTTATTTTTCTGATGTGAGCCTTTCTTTTCACTTGCTCTCCAGGTGAGCCTGGCATTTGCTAGGAACCAGAGTGGAACCGGCAAAGTGGCCAGCAACAGAGTCCTGATCCAAATGGAGAAAGGGAACCAGGCGTACCTCAACCTGGAGTGGGAAACTTGATAGGAGGTCAGAAGTACTTCAGCTTTGGATTCTCATTTTCCTTATTTAAGGAACTGAGCACCAGAAGGTAGAGACTAAGAAAGGGAAGAGAGAAAACATCAAACCTTCAGTATGCAGATTTCAGTTGTAGCCTTATTTAGTGAGTTCAGGACAGTGAAAAATAATGAGTGGAATTACAGTTTGTAAGTAGTTACAGCTGCATGATAGCTTGTTTCCTTGTATGGTGCCATTCTTGGATATTAAGAATATAATAGTTTAAAACAATAAAAGAAGTGAAAATTTTATTTGGCCACCATTTGTTACTTCAGCAATACCATTTCTTAGATTTTTTTTTTTTTTTTCCAGGTTAATGATTTCCTCGTAGTAGGGTTGCTTACTTTAATTCATTTCTTTGGCTGTTTCTATCATCACTTTATGCATATGTGTTTGCCATCAATTCTAGGCTTTCCCATTTCACAACTATTTCTTGTTAAATTCTAATCTAGTACCCAAGGCTGAAACATTTAGAAAAAAAAAAAACAAAAATAGATGGCAAATCTCAGTGGAGTACAGCTTTAAAGTATAGACTATGATGAAAGGGAAGTTATGTAGTTTAAAGTACATCTAATTTTTAAAAACGTATACTTAAATACGTTTAACAGTTACTACTTCTAACATTAATAGAGACAGACCTATACTCAGGGAAATTCTGTTTTTTACTCCCCCCCTCTCATACATATATGGATACATGCATAAACATACATATATATCACACATGTGTAGATGGGTGTAGAAAATTTCACAAATACAGCTTGATTAGCTTTCACAAAGTGAAAACAGCAAAGTAATCAGCACCCTGTGTGTTTTTATTGCCTTTTTAATGCATGAATATGGTTGTATTTTCAGTGGTCCTCTTGTTAGAGTTACCCATTTACTTCTATCCCCAGTAATAGCAAAGATGTTCTTGATTTTCATTCCTGAATTGCATTCAGAGGTTATCATCATTGTGTACTACTTAGTGATGAGCATAACTGGCATGTTATTCTTTTGCTAAGATGTAATAATTTCTCTCTCTTTTTACCATCTGTATTCAGGCTGTTATTCACTTATTTTTCATTTTCTTAGTCATTGTCACTTGAATTGTTTTGCTTTTGTATTTTATTAACTTGTGTAGCTTCTGGAATTCTCCCTCATTTCCCCTGAGATCTTTGGTGCTAAACTCAAAATAGCAGTTTGAATGCTGGCACCAATTAGTATTCTAAGTAATTTTTTCTCACCAATAACTCTGTACTATATCCCTATGTACCCAGGTTATAATTATAATTTCTTTGCATCCAAATCTCATTGTAATCTTTTTCTTTTATACAGACGGTATGTATTCTGGTCTTATTTTTTTTCCAGATTACTTCTCCTTACAGTTTCCTTTTATTTGACTTGATGTTTGCAGTATCTGATGACTGTTTATTGAACTTTGAGCCTGCCTTGTGGTGGGACAGTTTGCTTTTATACTTACATCATATGACTCTGGTTTACAAATTAATTTTCCTAGTAAGCAAAAGAAACTACATTTTAGGTGAACTTGTTTTTTCTTTTTTAGTATAAATAATCTGGCATACTGTTATTTAAAATTTCTTGCACTAGATATCCAAACTACAAGCAATTGAAATATTTCTGGGTTAGCATTATGTTTCAGGAAACTATGACTGGGCTTCATAATGTATTAGATTAGGAGGCTGTAACAGTCCTTGTCTTGGACTGTGTAACATTACTCGAATCATTAGTCAAATTGTTGGATTTTTTTGGATAGTTTCCTCATTTGTACACAAGAAAAGCCAGATACCTTACATCTCTGGGTTATTGTAGGGATCCTCTGCGAGTATGTGAATAGTACTTTGAAAATATAAAGTGGCCGGGATCACACCTGTAATCCCAGCACTTTGGGAGGCCCAGATGGGAGGATGACTTGAGGTCAGGAGTTCAAGACCAGCCTGACCTACATGATGAAACCTCGTCTCTACTAAAAATACAAAAATTAGCCGGGCGTGATGTTACATGCCTGTAATCCCAGCTACTTGGGAGGCGGAGGTTGCAGTGAGCTGAGAATGTGCCATTGCACTCGAGCCTGGGCAACAAGAGCGAGACTCCGTCTCAGAAAAAGAAAGTATAAAGTACGGTACAAATGTCAAGTTTTAATTCAGACGTACTGAAAGGGTCGGAGTGTTGTTTTCATTAGTAATTTAATCACAGGGATAAATATGGGAAGAATTTTTATTTCATGGTACCTGGGGTTTAATGTGCAAGTCTCCAGTATTTTTGTTATAACAAAAAGGGACCAGATACGGGCTTCTTAACTGAAGTGCTCCTACTCTGGGCCTCCCTGCTGCTGCTAAACCCCCTTACCTCATGTGTGTCACTTTTATAGTTTTCTTTGGAACATCCATTGGTTATGTGTCTTCTGCTATGAATTTTGTATCATTAGCATAGCTTTGAATGTGATTTGATCAGATTGCCCATTTCCTCTGTCTTCCTCTATTCCCAAAGATTAATGAATTTAGTTTTCTACCTGACAGCTACCTTTTAGTTAATCTGGAAGCTTAGAAGAATCACGGGTCATTTGATGATGACTTGTTATTGTCTCTGATTTAAAGGACATACCATGGAATTTTTCTTTTTTTCTGTGTATGTGCTTTATTAAATAGAAGAGAGAATGGAGGAAGAAACAATCTGAAATGTAATTAAGAATTCTTAACTAAATAGAGTACATTATTGGATTTCTCAATATTAGGCTAAAGAGTCAAGTTAGTGTTAGAGATATATTTTAGTGTAGTATGCTCTATTTTTTGTTGGCCATAATTTCCTTTACATCTTCTGTTTATCAGTGCTATAATGCTATATATCAACCTTTAGTCAGTTTACCTTCATTTTTCCCTCCCTATTAAGAATGCCCAAAAAGTCCTGTCTCTGTATTTTGGTTTGGAGCCCTCTTATTTATTGGAAGCTCTTATGCTTTGAAGTTGTCATTTCTTTTCATTATGTGCTGTTAACTCCTTTCACCTACCTAACATTTGATACCTTTTGCCTTTTTCACTGTGCCTATATTTTATGTTTCACACTAACATTCTGTCCCCATTTTACTTTGCCCATTCTACAGAAGTTTGTAAATCTTTTTTTTTTTTTAATTAGATAACATACATGGTACAGGTTAAAAGGCACATAAAGCTTTCCAGTGAAAAATGTCTTTTTCATCCTTGTTCCCTAGTTACCATGACCTTTCCATGCAGGCAACAAGTATTTAGTTTCCTATAACTCCTTCTAGAGATAATCTGTGCAATAAGTAAATTAATGCATGTATTCCTTTTTAACGCTTTTAGAAAATATGGTATAATGCCATATTAATGTACACTGTTTGCATTTTGTTTTCATGTATATCTTGGGAGATCATCCCATATCAGCATATGTAACACTCCCTCATTCTTTTTATGGTGTCATGTTTACTCTTTCTTGAACTGAAATTTTAGACACCCTGAATATTCTTCTAGGTTGAGGTGTCTCTTCTGGATGTTCTTTTAAAATTAATAAAGTACTCAACTGATAGGTTACGTGCAAATAATGATCTCAGAATCTTTTTTTCATATACAGAAAATGTTACTGTTATAAGTAAATAAGCTTTTACATTCTAAAATGATAATGAAAATTATTTTTATCTTTATAGTTTGAATCAGCTTGGGTACTGACAAATATTGCTTCAGGAAATTCTCTTCAGACCCGGATTGTGATTCAGGCAGGAGCTGTGCCTATCTTCATAGAGTTGCTCAGCTCAGAGTTTGAAGATGTCCAGGAACAGGTAAAAATGAAACAAAAAGAAGCAGGTGAAAGAAATTTTTCGGCTGGGCATGTCGCTCATGCCTGTAATCCCAACATTTTGGGAGGCCGAGGTGGGTGGATCACAAGGAGTTCGAGACCAGCCTAGTCAACATGGTGAAATCCTGTCTCTACTAAAAATACAAAAATTAGCTGGGCGTGGTGGTGTGTGTCTGTAATCCCAGCTACTTGGGAGGCTGAGGCAGGAGAATTACTTGAACCCGAGAGGCGGAGGTTGCAGTGAGCCGAGATCACGTCATTGCACTGCAGTTTAGGCAACGAGAGCAAGACTCCGTCTCAAAAAAAAAAAAAAAGAAACAGTATTTCCCTTCAGTCATAATAAGGGGCTGAGTTTTGCCAGTTGGCTTTGGTAATCTATGGATTGTCACAAAGGAGTGTTCTAGAAATTTAGTCTTAATCAAATAGAAAATGTCTTAGTGACTGTAGGCGGAATTTCTCTTAGACACAAAATAATCTTCCCCTTCCAAACCTGACATTCTTTAAGCCATGTATATGTACTTTTTTAGACCATGTAAGCAGTTATTTCAAGTGTTGAAAGTAGACCAGTTGCTGTGGCTCATGCCTGTAATTCCAGCACTTGGGAGGCTGAGGTGGGCAGATTGCTTGAGCCCAGGAGCTCGAGACCAGCCAGGGCACCATGGTGAAACCCCATCTCTACAGAAAATAAAGTAGGTGGCCATGGTGGCACACGCCTGTTGTCCCAGCTGTTTGATAGGCTGAGTGGGAGGGTTCACTTGAGCTCCAGGAGGTGGAGGCTGCAGTGAGCCGAGATCACACCACCATACTCCAGCCTCGGTAACAGAGCGAGACCTATCTCAAAAAAAAGAAAGTGGCTAGTCTTTGCTACTTTTGTGCAGAAGGGTACAGAAAACAAACTTCTTTTTGTTCACTGTTTTCTTATGTAAGCAAGAAAATTCTCTTTCTCTTTCTCTTTTTCTTGCTTTCTTGCTTTACTTTGCTTTTCTTTCTTTCTCTCTCTTTCTCTCTCTCTCTCTTTCTTTCTTTCTGTCTGTCTTTCTGTCTGTCTTTCTTTCTGTCTTACAATCTCTGTCACCCAGGCTGGAGTGCATTGGCTCAATCTCGGCTCACTGCAACTCTGTCTCTCAGGTTCAAGCAATTCTCATGCCTCAGCCTCTCGAGTAGCTGGGATTACAGGCGCCTACCACCACACCTGACTAATTTTGTATTTTTAGTAGAGATGGGGTTTCACTGTGTTGCACTCCAGACGGGGTGACAGAGTGAGACTCTGCCTCAAAAAACAAAAACAGACAAAAAAGAATTAGTTCTTTCCTTTAATAAACTGAAAACCTCTGTTTATTGTATACTCTTGGATATTACTTATCTTCCTCCCCCGATCCTACAACTATTTCATTTGACTCGCCGATGAACGTGTTATTGTGGTATACTGGCATCTGAAAGAATTATGAGGGAATTAAACTATGTAGCCTTTATTAATGAATGATTCTTTCACAGGCAGTCTGGGCTCTTGGCAACATTGCTGGAGATAGTACCATGTGCAGGGACTATGTCTTAGACTGCAATATCCTTCCCCCTCTTTTGCAGTAAGTTTCTTCTTCCTTCTTCCTTTTTGAGAATAAAAATGTAAGAGATTCCTCAGAAAGCATTACATCTTTGGAAATCATTTTGGATTTTCTAGTGTTATTTTTTATTCCAGATATTTTCTTGTATAGATCATTTCCTCCAGCACCCTATCTTTTTCCATGCCAAAATTCTGAATTACTTGCATCAGAATTAATGAAGTTTTAATGTTTTGGAGAAAAGCTGTCTGAAGACATCTCTTTATCAAAAGTATTATTTAGTATTTATGTCATCAGATAATCACTGTCTGTCGTATAGTTTACCATTGTACCATCGTGCTTGTAGGTTATTTTCAAAGCAAAACCGCCTGACCATGACCCGGAATGCAGTATGGGCTTTGTCTAATCTCTGTAGAGGGAAAAGTCCACCTCCAGAATTTGCAAAGGTAAGGACTATGCTTTTGGGACATTGGCAGAAAAAATACAATTAAAAGAATATAGCAACCAATAGTAAGGTGAACAGAAAGATAATTTTTGTTAAAATTTAAAATGTTAGAATTTTATCTGTTTTCAGACAAACAGTGTTGTTTTTGTTGGTTCTCTTTATTATTTAAAAAGCAAATTTAAAGCATAACTTGAAGGTGCACATTTACGAAGGGACTGCAAATAAAGCATAGCATGAAGGAAGAATTTGTAAAGCTTATTGAAATTAGGCTGCATACAATTAGTATACTGTATTAAGAGACTATCCTTTCAGTTCTCTTAAAACAGTGGTTCTCAAAGTGTGATCTGTGAGTTCTCTGGGAGTCCATGAGATTCTTTTTTTTTTTTCAACAGGTTTTTGGGGAACAGGTGGTGTTTAGGTACATGAGTTACTTGCTGAGTGGTGATTTCTGATATTTTGGTGCACCCATCACCCAAGCAGTATATACTGTATCCAGTGTGTAGTCTTTCATTTCTCACCCACCTCCAATCCTTTCTCCCCGAGTCCCCAAAGTCCATTGAATCATTCTTAAGCTTTTGTGTCCTCATAGCTTAGCTCCCACTTAATGAATGAGAACATCTGATGTTTGGTTTTCCAGTCCTGAGTTACTTTACTTAGAATAATGGTCTCCAGTTCGATCCAGGTTGCTGCAAATGCCATTGTTTCGTTCCTTTTTATGGCTGAATAGTAGTCTATGGTATATATATCACATTTTCTTTATCTACTTGTTGATTGATGGGCATTTGGGCTGGTTCTGTGCATTTGCAATTGTGAATTGTGCTGCTCTAAACCTGTGTGTACAAGTATCTTTTTCGTATAATGACTTCTTTTCCTCTGGGTAGATACCCAGGAATAGGATTGGGCATCAAATGGTAGATATACTTTTAGTTCTTTAAGGAATCTCCACACTGTTTTCCATAGTGGTTTTACTGGTTTACACTTCCAGCAACAGTGTAAAAGTGTTCCCTTTTCACCACATTCATGCCAACGTCTATTTTTCTTGTTTGTTTGTTTTTTGGTTTTTTGAGACAGTTTTGCTCTTATTGCCCAGGCTTATAGTGCACTGGTACGGTCTCGGCACACTGCAACCTCCACCTCCTGGGTTCAAGTGATTCTCCTGCCTCAGCTTCCCGAATAGCTGGGATTACAGGCGCACCACCACATCCAGCTAATTTTTGTATTTTTAGTAGAGACGGGGTTTCACCATCTTGGCCAGGTTGGTCTTGAACTCCTGACCTCAGGTGATCCACCCACCTCAGCCTCCCAGAGTGCTGGGATTACAGGCATGAGCCACCGTGCCTGGCTGCATTTTTAAATATGTTTATTGGCTGTTTGTATATCTTCTTTTGAGAATTGGCTGTTTGTGTCCTTAGCCCACTTTTTGATGGGATTGTTTTTGTTAGATTTGAATTTCTTGATGGGATTTTTTTTGTTAGATTTGAATTTCTTGCAGATTCTGGATATTAAACGGGTTTTTTTGTAGTTGTTTTTAATTTGGAATCATATTTCACTGAATTCATCTTAAAACCTTAGCATTTTTGGTCTATAACAAAGTATCTGAAATACAGAATTTTATAGCTTTCGCATTTGTGAAAGTTCCTTTACCTATTTAGTCCACAAAGAATGTGTTTTGACAGGGAATCTCACTCCAAGAATTGATGTATATAAAACTTTGCTCTCTGAAATTATTTTCCTTGGGCTTTGACTACAGATTAGTGCAAGATCACTGACAACATTGCCAAAGATGGAAATGCCACTTAGGTACTTGCTGCTTCATCTTTAGAAGAGCAAATCACCCTAGAAGTCACCAAGTATATGCCTGGTTGCTTTCTTGAGTATCTCACCTCACTTCTGGCTTTAGGCTATTAAATTTCATAATCATCATTTTCCTTTTACAGGTTTCTCCATGTCTGAATGTGCTTTCCTGGTTGCTGTTTGTCAGTGACACTGATGTACTGGCTGATGCCTGCTGGGCCCTCTCATATCTATCAGATGGACCCAATGATAAAATTCAAGCAGTCATCGATGCGGGAGTATGTAGGAGACTTGTGGAACTGCTGATGTAAGATATCTTTTAGAAAGTGTGTCCACTTTTTTTCCCTTGGTACTAGTTTTCTAGCTGCTAATACTTAAATATTAATTGATTATACATGATAATTGATTTATTGTGCTTTGGGCTACTGTTTTTGTTACTTGTTTATGTTGATGTCAGATCCGTTTGTCTTGTTTTATTGAGGTTTATAGAGAACCTCTTACTCCTCTGCTGTTAGCAGACCTTTGGCAGAAACATTGGGAAAACTCCGATATGTGTAGTTGCAGGCTCGTACTGGATGACCTGAGATCAACCACTGGACATCAGAAGGCATACTGCCACTAAAATAGTCATTCCTTATCTGTCTGTCTCATTTAGAGCTTATTTTAGACAAATATCAGAAATTGAATCTTATTTTGCTTTATCATGTCTGTGATGCTTTTGATAACGAAGTGGAAAATTTACTCGTGACAAATAATATGATACCGTAATAATCAAATTTTTAGATACTGCAGAAGAAAAAAATGAAAATGATAACATAATGGAGAAATGGTACAGTTACAAGCCATGGGAAATTCAAAGTAGAAAGTAGATGCAAGGAGACATTGTCTCGAACATGACATTTGGAATAGATTAGATAGTTATAATGTATTAATACAAAATACAAAACTCTGGGATTATAGCAGGCTACAGACCGGATGCAGATCAGTAATGTCGTGCTAATGTGAATTAATGGCAGTATGATGCTGCAGGAGTCTGAAGTACGTCATTCAAAATCTGGGAAGTAATCCTTTGTATTCTTCAGTCACTAGACTACTATATATTTTAGCCATTTTTTTTTTTTGACTTTGTAAAAAATACTTTAAGTTCTAGGGTAAATGTGCACAACATGCAGGTTTGTTACATAGGTATACATACGTACCATGTTGATTTGCTGCACCCATTAACTTGTCATTTACGTTAGGTATTTCTCTTAATGCTATGCCTCTGCCTGCTCCCCACTCCACCACAGGCCCTGGTGTGTGATGTTCCCCACCCTGTGTCCAGGTGTTCTCATCATTCAGTTCCCGCCTATGAGTGAGAACATTCAGTGTTTGGTTTTCTGTCCTTGTGATAGTTTAGTCAGAATGATGGTTTCCAGCTTCATCCATGTCCCTGCAAAGGATATGAACTCATCCTTTTTTATGGCTGCATAGTACTGCATGGTGTATATGTGCCACATTTTCTCAATCCAGTCTATCATTGATGGACATTTGGGTTGGTTCCAAGTCTTTGCTATTGTGAATAGTGCTGCAATAAACATGCATGTGTCTTTGTTGTAGCATGATTTATAATCCTTTGGGTATATACCCAGTAATGGGATCACTGGGTCAAATAGTATTTCTTGTTCTAGATCCTTGAGGAATCGCCACACTGTCTTCCACAATGGTTGAACTAATTTACACTCACCAACAGTGTAAAAGTGTTCCTATTTCTTCACATCCTCTCCAGCATCTCTTGTTTCCTGACTTTTTAATGATTGCCATTCTAACTGACGTGAGATAGTATCTCATTGTGGTTTTGATTTGCATTTTTCTGATGACCAGTGATCATGAGCATTTTTTCATGTGTCTGTTGGCTGCATAAAAGTCTTTTATGAGAAGTGTCTCTTTATATCCTTTGCCCACTTTTTGAGGGGTTGTTTTTTCTTGTAAATTAATTTAATTTCTTTGTAGATTCTGGATATTAGCCCTTTGTCATAGGAATACTTGTGATTTTTGCCCATTGATTTTGTATCCTGAGACTTTGCTGAAGTTGCTTATCAGCTTAAGGAGATTTTGGGCTGAGACGATGGGGTTTTCTAAATATACAATCATGTCATCTGCAACTAGGGACAATTTGACTTCCCCTTTTCCTAATTGAATACTCTTTATTTCTTTCTCTTGCCTGATTGCCCTGGCCAGAACTTTCAACACTATGTTGAATAGGAGTGGTGAGAGAGGGCATCGTTGTCTTGTTCCAGTTTTCAAAGGGAATGCTTCCAGTTTTTGCCCATTCAGTATGATATTGGCTATGGGTTTGTCATAAATAGCTCTTATTATTTTGAGATATGTTTCATCAATACCTAGTTTATTGAGAGTTTTTAGCACGAAGGGCTGTTGAATTTTGTCAAAGGCCTTTTCTGCATCTATTGAGATAATCATGCGGTTTTTGTCTTTGGTTCTGTTTATATGCTGGATTACGTTTATTGATTTGTGTATGTTGAACCAGCCTTGCATACCAGGGATGAAGCCCACTTGATCGTGGTGGATAAGCTTTTTGATGTGCTGCTGGATTCGGTTTGCCAGTATTGTATTGAGGATTTTCGCATCAGTGTTCATCAGGGATATTGGTCTAAAATTCTCTTTTTTTGTTGTGTCTCTGCCAGGCTTTGGTATCAGGATGATGCCTCATAAAATGAGTTAGGGAGGATTCCCTCTTTTTCTGTTGATTGGAATAGTTTCAGAAGGAGTGGTACCAGCTCCTCTGTGTACCTGATAGAACTTGGCTGTGAATCCATCTGATCCTGGGCTTTTTTTGGTTGGTAGGCTATTAATTACTGCCTCAATTTCAGAGCCTGTTATTGGTCTATTCAGGGATTCAACTTCTTGGTTTAGTCTTGGGAAGTGTATATGTCTAGGAATTTATCCATTTCTTTTAGATTTTCTAGTTTATTGGCGTGGAGGTGTTTATAGTATTCTCTGATGGTAGTTTGTATTTCTGTGGGATCGGTGGTGGTATCACCTTTATCCTTTTTTTATTGTGTCTATTTGATTCTTTTCTCTTCTTTATTAGTCTTGTTAGCAGTCTGTCAATTTTATTGATCTTTTCAAAAAACCAGCTCCTGGATTCATTGATTTTTTTTTGAAGGGTTTTTTGTATCTCTTATCTCTTTCAGTTCTTTTCTGATCTTAGTTACTTCTTGCCTTCTGCTAGCTTTTGAATTTGTTTGCTCCTGCTTCTCTAGTTCTTTTAATGGTGATATTGGGTGTTGCTTTTAGATCTTTCCTGCTTTCTCTTGTGGGCATTTAGTGCTATAAATTTCCCTTTACACACTACTTTAAATGTGTCCCAGAGATTCTGGTACATTGTGTCTTTGTTCTCACTGGTTTCAAAGAACATCTTTATTTCTGCCTTCATTTCGTTATTTACCCAGTAGTCATTCAGGAGCAGGTTGTTACGTTTCCATATAGTTGTGCAGTTTTGAGTGAGTTTCTTAATCCTGAGTTCTAATTTGATTGCACTCTGGTCTGAGAGAGAGTTTGTTGTGATTTCTGTTCTTTTACATTTGCTGAGCGGTGTTTTACTTCCAATTATGTGGTCAGTTTTAGAATAAGTGCAGTGTGGTGCTGAGAAGAGTGTATATTTTGTTGATTTGGGGTGGAGAGTTCTGTAGATGTCTATTAGGTCCACTTGGTGCAAAGCGGAGTTCAAGTCCTGGATATCCTTGTTAACCTTCTGTCTCGTTGATGTGTCTAATATTGACATTGGGGTGTTAAAGTCTCCCATTATTATTGTGTGGGAGTCTAAGTCTCTTTATAGGTCTTTACAGACTTTATGAATCTGGGTGCTCCTGTATTGGGTGCATATATATTTAGGATAGTTAGCTTTTCTTGTTGAATTAATCCCTTTACCATTATGTAATGGCTCTGTCTCTTTTGATCTTTGTTGGTTTAAAGTCTGTTTTATCAGAGACTAGGATTGCAACCCCTGCCTTTTTTTGTTTTCCGTTTGCTTGGTAGATCTTCCTCCATCCCTTTATTTTGAGCCTATGTGTGTCTCTGCACGTGAGATGGGTCTCCTGAATACAGCACACTGATGGGTCTTGACTTTTTATCCAATTTGCCAGTCTGTGTCTTTTCATTGGGGGATTTAACCTATTTACAGTTAAGGTTAATATCGTTATGTGTGAATTTCATCCTATCATTATGATGTTAGCTGGTTATTTTGCCCGTTAATTGATGCAATTTCTTCCTAGCATTGATGGTCTTTACAATTTGGCATGTTTTTGCAGTGGCTGATACCGGTTGTTTCTTTCCATGTTTAATGTGTCCTTCAGGAACTCTTGTAAGGCAGGTCTGGTGGTGACAGACTCTCAGCATTTGCTTGTCTGTAAAGGATTTTATTTCTCCTTCACTTATGAAGCTTAGTTTGGCTGGATATGAAATTCTGGGTTGAAAATTCTTTTCTTTAAGAATGTTTAATATTGGCCCCCACTCTCTTCTGGCCAAGAGATCTGCTGTTAGTCTGATGGGCTTCCCTTTGTGGGTAACCTGACCTTTCTCTCTGGCTGCCCTTAACATTTTTTCCTTCATTTCAACCTTGGTGAATCTGACAATTATGTGTCTTGGGGTTGCTCTTCTTGAAGAGTATCTTAGTGGTGTTCTCTGTATTTCCTGAATTTGAATGTTGGCCTGCCTTGCTAGGTTGGGGAAGTTCTCCTGAATAATATCCTGCAGAGTGTTTTCCAGCTTGTTTCCATTCTTCCCATCACTTTCAGGTTCACCAGTCAAACATAGATTTGGTCTTTTCACATAGTCCCATTTTTCTTGGAGGCTTTGTTCATTTCTTTTTACTCTTTTTTCTCTAATCTTGTCTTCACACTTTATTTCATTAATTTGATCTTCAGTCACTGATATCCTTTCTTCCACTTGATTGAATTGGCTACTGAAGCTTGTGCATTCATCACGAAGTTCTTGTGTCATGGTTTTCAGCTCCATCAGGTCATTTAAGGTCTTCTATACACTGTGTATTCTAGTTAGCCATTCATCTAACCTTTGTTCAGGGGTTTTAGCTTCCTTGCGATGGGTTAGAACATGCTTCTTTAGCTCGGAGAAGTTTGTTATTACCGACTGTCTGAAGCCTACTTCTGTCAACTCATCAAAGTTATTCTCCGTCCAGCTTTGTTCCGTTGCTGGCAAGAAGCTGCGATCCTTTGTAGAAGAGGCGCTCTACTTTTTAGAATTTTCAGCTTTTCTGCTCTAGTTTCTCCCCATCTTTGTGGTTATATCTACCTTTGGTCTTTGATGTTGGTGACCTACAGGTGAGGTCTTGGTGCGGATGTCCTTTTTGTTGATGTTGATGCTATTCCTTTCTGTTTATTAGTTTTCCTTCTAACAGTCAGGTCCCTCAGCTGCAGGTCTGTTGGAGTTTGCTGGAGGTCCACTCCAGACCCTGTTTTCGTGGGTATCACCAGCAGAGGCCACAGAACAGCAAATATTGCAGAACAGCAAATATTGCTGCCTGTTATTTCCTCTGAAAGCTTCATCCCAGAGGGGCACTCGCCTGTATGAAGTGTCTCTCAGTTCCTACTGAGTGGTGTCTCCCAGTTAGGCTACTGTTGCAGGAAATCAGGGACCTGAACGGAGGGACCAGCTGAAGCCACGGCCAAAGGACATAAATTGTGAAGATTTCATGGACATTTATTAGTTCCCCAAATTAATACTTTTATAATTTCTTATGCTTGTCTTTACTGTAGTCTCTGAACATAAATTGTGAAGATTTCATGGACATTTATCACTTCCCCATTTAATACTCTTATAATTTCCTATGCCTGTTTTTAATCTCTTAATCCCGTCATCTTCGTAAGCTGAGTATGTATGTCGCCTCAGAACCCTGTGATGATTGCATTATCTATACAAATTGTTTGTGAAATGTGTGTTTGAACAGTATGAAATCTGGGCATCCTAAAAGAACAGGATAACAGCGATTTTCAGGCAACAAGGGAGATAAGCATAAGGTCTGACTGCCTATGGGGCCGGGCAGAACAGAGCCATATTTCTCTTCTTGCGAAAGTGAATAGGAGAAATATCGCTGAATTCTTTTTCTCAGCAATGAACAGCCCTGGGAAAAAAATGCAGTCCCAGGGGGAGGCCTCTAAAATGGTCGCTCTGGGATTGTCTGTATTATGCAGTTGAAGATAAGGGATAAAATACACCCTGGTCTCAGGCTTGCTAGGGTTAGGAAATTCCAGCCTGACAAATTCTAGTCAGACCAGTTGTCTGTCTCGAACCCTGTTTCCTGTTAAGATGTTTCTCAATGACAATGTGTGCACAGTGGGACGTGAAACTTCATCCGCAATTCTGATTTCGCCTTGGCCTTGCGATCTTGCTCTGCCCCCATTTTCCCTGTGATATTTTATTGCCTTTTGAAGCATGTGATCTCTGTGACCCACACCCTATTTGTACACTCCCTCCCCTTTGAAAATCGCTAATAAAAACTTGCTTGTTTTGCCGCTTGGGGGCATCACGGAACCTGCCAACATGTGATGTCAGGCCCAGACACCCATCTGTAAAATTTCTGTCTTTTGTACTTTCTATTTCTTAGACCGGCCGACTCTTAGGGAAAATAGAACCTACATTGAAATACTGGGGGCTGGTTCCCCCGATAGGCCACATGGGGCAGTCTGTCCATTCTCAGAGCTCAAATACCATGCTGGGAGTACCACTGCTCTCTTCAGAACTGTCAGACAGGGACGTTTAAGTCTGCAGAAGTTGTCTGCTGCCTTTTGTTCAGCCTATGCCCTGCGCCCAGAGGTGGAGTCTAGAGAGATAGTAGGCCTTGCTGTGGTGCAGTGGGCTCCACCCATTTGGAGCTTTCTGGCTGCTTTGTTTACCTACTCAAGCCTCAGCAGTGGCAGACGCCTGTACCCCCACCAGGCTGCAGCCTCCCAGGTCGATCTCCGACTGCTGCGCTAGCAGTGAGCAAGGCTGCGTGGGCATGGAACCTGCTGAACCAGACATGGGAGAGCAGTCTCCTTGTCTGCCAGTTGCTAAGATTGGGAAAAGCACAGTATTTGGGCGGATGTGTACTGATTTTCCATGTACAGTCTGTCACAGCTTCCTTTGGCTAGGAAAGGAAAATCCCATGACCCATTGTGCTTCCCGGATGAGGTGATGCCCTGCCGTGCTTCGGCTTGCCCTCTGTGGGCTGCACCCACTGTCCAACCAGTCCCAGTGAGATGAATCAGGTACCTCAGTTGGAGATGCAGAAATCACCCATCTTCTGCGTCAGTCACGCTGGGAGCTGCAGACTGGAGCTGTTCCTATTTGCCCATCTTGGAATGGAACCCAGCCATTTCTTTTTAATCATCACATCTTAAATTTGAAGGAACTGGCACAGTTTTTAGAGAGTGATCAGTCTCATTTAAGTGGAGGGAAAAATAGGACCCTTAGGGAAAATCAAAAGATAGTGACTTACTTAGCTAGAAATAAGGACTTAATATCTGTCTTTAAATATATACATATGGCTTTGTGGAGTGGTTTTTGGACCAGTAAGGCAGTTTAGTAGGTTTAGTTGAAAGACCTTTGTATTTGGAGTGTGACTCCTGACTTGCATTTTCAAGTTAGTTCAGCTGTTGATGTGTCACTTTTACCTCTGTGAAAATTAAGACAATTTATAAAACTTAAAAATGTTGCGTACATGTTAACTGTTGCTCTCAATTAATCTCAGCAACCATACAAGAGCAAGTAAAGAGGAAATGAAACCTATATTAAAGAAAGAGAGGGAAACTTGAAATCCAGGTGATGGAATAGCTGGGAAAGATTCTTCAGAAAGATTGGTAGTTTTTTCCAAATGTACTAAAATAAGAGGAAAGACAGTTATTCTAGGGAACACCAGACATCCCATCATCATGATAAATGTTCCCTTAATTAACCCCATGGGTACTTTTCTGCTCTAAAATTCTATCACTATTTTTTGTTTTTAAATTTTGATCTTAAAGAAATGAAACTAAGGATAGAACTGTTGGCTATAACATTACTTTTTGTTTTTGCAGGCATAATGATTATAAAGTGGTTTCTCCTGCTTTGCGAGCTGTGGGAAACATTGTCACAGGGGATGATATTCAGACACAGGTATGAAGAAGTGATAACTGTTTCTTTTTTCCTTTAAAAACAGTACATTGAACTTCATGATCATGTTTCTATTATCATATTTTACTCCATATTGTTAGGGAAACTTGATACTGTGTTTCACTAATGTTTAAAAATGTTGGGCCAAGCACAGTCGCTCACCCCCATAATCCCAGCATTTTGGGAGGCCGAAGTGAGCGGATCACCTGAGCTCAGGAGTTCGACACCAGCCTGGGCAACACGGTGAAACCTTATCTCTACTAAAAATACAAAAAATTAGCCGGTCATGGTTGCGCGTGCCTGTAGTTCCAGCTACTCGGGAGGCTGAGGTAGGAGAATCGCTTGAACCCGGGAGGTAGAGGTTGCAGTGAGCTGAGATCGTGCCACTGCACTCCAGCCTGGGCAACAGAGCGAGACTGACTCAAAAAAAAAAAAAGTTGGTTTAGGCATCTACTCTCAGTACCTTCAGTATCTCCGACTTGACCTGTTGCCTGTAGTAATTTGGGGTTCTCCTATGATAGTGACTATTTTTTGGTCAGACATTTGTTTTTCTTCACTCCTATTTGAAATAGTTCTGATGAGCATTGGAATCCTCTCGTAGCATCTTTTCTCTGTCTTTGTCATCTCAATATCACCTTCTCTGATAGCTTTCTCCTTTTGTACATGGTAAGTCCCCTGTGTGAGGAAGATTCTTCCCTCCTACTTTCTAATGTCCCCATCTTCTCCATTCAACTTCTATATCAAGACACACCATTCACAGTGCATTGTTCTAACTGTATTTCTTCCTGAAATCTCAGCTGTGTTGTGACGTTGAAGTCTTTTGGCTCTTCTGCCTCAGTGACCACTTATTTCTCCCTAGCAGGCTCCTTTTCCTCTTGTCTCCTTTTGTGAACATCATTCACGGGGCAATCCTTCAGCCTCATTCATAGATCTTTTTTATAATGTCAGTGATCACCCTTGTGTGCATGGATTGAGAATTGGGAATTGAGTTTCAGCCTTAGCATTTTCTTCACCAGTTCTGACTTTCAGCAATACATTTAATGCCTTTTCTAATCTCTAAAATTAAGGAGATTAGATTTGCTCTCTCAGTTGTCTTCTAACTGTAATGTATTTACTTTAAATTTATTCTCTACACAAGGGAACTCATTTTCCCTTGTACTATCTGAACTTCTGCTTATGTTCCCCTGTATCAGTGAATGGCACCAGCAGTTCCCCTGAAACCTGGACCAATCAGCTTGATTCTTTCCTCCACCTCCCTCATCAGTTACTAAGTCCTGTTTTTCTGTCTCTATTCATCCTTTGCAGGGCTTAGTTCAGACACTTCAGAAGAGAACAGTAGAAGAAACTAATACATGTTTGACTATATTTGCATAAAATTTCTCTGGAAGGATATACAGGAAACTGAAAATATTGGTTGTCTTTGAGGGGAACTTGTTGGCTGGGATACAAGAAGGGGAAAGAGAGTTTTAACAACTATAGTGTCTTTTATACCCTCTGAATTTTTGAACCCTATCAGTATCTTTCTGTCCCTCACCCACCTCCATATGCTGTATGCTTTTGCCATATTTGTTCCTTAAATTGGCTGTGGCCACTCTCAGCTCTGAGCTTTAACACATGGTTTATTCCCTCTGCCTGGAACATATGCCTTCACTGCTACCCCTTGCTCTGACTGCCACCTCACACATATCCATACTCTCTACTCCTAATGTTTTCTTGTTCTTGAATTCTTGGTATTATCATTATTTTCTCTGAGAATGCCTGTTTGACCCTAAACTTTTAAGTTAGATACTTATTCTTTTTTCTTCATCCATCAGAATACTAATCACATTGTATTGTAACTAATTACTAGATTTTAAGATTCTAGAGGTAGATTATGTCAGTGTTTATTTCTGTGCCTCTGTAAATCTAATAATTTCTGGCACAATATATAGGGACCTAAAGAATATTTATTGAATGGAATGAAGTTCTGAATCTATACGTCTAGTTCCGATCTGTCTCACGTTTCAGTCCTATATCTGCAGTAGTCTCTTACATATTTCTGCTTGCTTTGCATATCTCACATACGTCTCGCAGTATGTCTTCTTTCCTCCACAAAGCAAGTTCCAAGTTTTTATTTTTCCTATTTCAAGTAATGATATAACTATTCTATTTACCTACACATGAAACTTGGCAGTCACATGTGGTGTCTTCTTCCCTTCTACTTTGTATAGCAAGTTGCCAGAATCTTCTTGATTCTTATTGTTACTAGATCCCCATCAAATTACGTTCTTTTGGTCCTTGTCACACACACAGGTTGTTGCTGTACCCACCCATCCTCCTACTCTCCTAAGCAGTTACTCATCTCAGTTTATTCCCCCTAATAACAACTGAATCTCTCCTGAAATAATGTTATTTACATTATCTTCTTTTAGAAACAATAAGCTGCTTTAGTGCCTGTAAGATAAAGAACCTTGAAAAGATTCAAAGGAATTTCTCCGTAAGATTTTAGTCTCATTCTTCTTTCTAGCCTATTATTTTTGGGGCATAGAACTCTTTCTTAATTAGCCTCATCATGGCCAGGTATGCTGGCTCATGCTTGTATTCCTAGCATTTTGAGAGGCTGAGGTGAGAGAATTGCCTGAGCCCAGGAGTTCCAAACCAGCCTGTGCAATATAGCAAGATCCCATCTCTAAAAACATTTTTTTTTAATTAGCTGAGCATGATGGCATGTAACTGTAGTCCTACCTACTCTACTCAGGAGACTGAGGTAGGAGGATTGCTTGCGCCCAGGAGTTTGAGGTTGCAATGAGCTATGATCATGCCACCACACTCCAGCCTTAGTGATAGAACCATACTGTTTCTTAAAATGAAAATAGCGGCAGTAGTCTGTTCTTATGATACTTTGTAATAGCTTGTCTCTGCATTTTTTCATTTCTTATGTGCAGTGTCAGTCCTCCTTTTTGCTAATGAAATCCTGTTGCCTATTTAATAGGCATAAAAGACTTGATTTTAATTTGCATTTCTTTCATTACTTATGAGATAATTTTTTATTAAAATTTTAGTTTCTCTTTTCAGTTTACACAAGGAAGATAGCAACCCTCTCATTTGTTGCAAATATTTTTCACATTGGATGGTGTACATTTTTAAAATCTTTTATGATTTTTGACAAGAAAACATTTGTTTCATGAAATTTTTGTTTTCTCCTATAATTTATTTTTATGCTCAGTCTTTTACCATCCCCAAATCAGCTATTTTCTAATATTCTGCTTTATGATTCCTTTTAAAAATATTTACTCTTAAGTAGCTGCAAGTTTATTTTGGCAACTTAGGGTTTTTATTAGTCTGTTATTTCACTGCTATAAATACCTGGCCGAGTGCGGTGGCTCCCGCCTGTAATCCCAGCACTTTGGGAGGCCGAGGTAGGTGGATCACATGAGGTCGAGAGTTCAAGACCAGCCTTACCAACATGGAGAAACCCCGTCTCTACTGAAAATACAAAATTAGCTGGGCATGGTGGTGCGTGCCTGTAATTCCAGCTACTTAGGAGGCTGAGGCAGGACAATTACTTGAACCTAGGAGGCAGAGGTTGTGGTGAGCAGAGATTATGCCATTGCACTCCAGCCTGGCCAGCAAGAGTGAAACTGTCTCAAAAAAAAAGAAAAAGAAATACCTAAGACTGGGTAGTTTATAAAGAAAAGAGGTTTAATTGGCTCATGTTTCTGCAGGCCATACATAACATGTATAGTAGCTTCTGCTTCTGGGGAGGTCTCAGGAAACCTAAAGTCATGGCGGAAGGTGAAGAGAAAGCAGGCATGTCTTACGTGACCTGAGCAGGAGCAAGGAGTAGGGAAAGGTGCTCCATACTAGAACACAACCATGGCTAACCATTCTTGGAGGATCCACCCCATGGTCCAGTCACCTCCCACTAGGCCCCACTCCAACCTTGGGGATTACAATTTGACATGTGATTTGGGTGGGGACACAGATCCAAACCATATCAGTGTTAAGAACTGATTTTGAAAAAATTGTTTTTAATCTATTTAGCTTTTTATTCCAGTTCTGTCAAAGCCACCAGTCATTGGGAGAAAGGGTTAATTTTTATTATAAACTTTATACATAGCTGCATTTGTTTTTAGAATAGATCTCTATTCTCTTTGTTTAGTGATTAATTCTTTTTTTTTTATTTTTATTTTTTTTTGAGACGGAGTCTCGCTCTGTCGCCCGGGCTGGAGTGCAGTGGCCGGATCTCAGCTCACTGCAAGCTCCGCCTCCCGGGTTTACGCCATTCTCCGGCCTCAGCCTCCCAAGTAACTGGGACTACAGGCGCCCGCCATCTCGCCCGGCTAGTTTTTTGTATTTTTTAGTAGAGACGGGGTTTCACCGTGTTCGCCAGGATGGTCTCGATCTTCTGACCTCGTGATCCACCCGTCTCGGCCTCCCAAAGTGCTGGGATTACAGGCTTGAGCCACCGCGCCCGGCCTTAGTGATTAATTCTTAAACCTGCCATATACTATCTTAATCACACTTTTTAAATTTTTGTTTCTAGTAGAGTAAGTCTCCTTCTCCATGTGTATTTGTGTTAACCTCCTTCACCTTTATAAACTGATAGCTGAGGTCATATCTTTTTTATCTTTGTATCCTATGAAGCACCTGATATACCTCATTAAGTACGTATTCGTTCATTGACTACCAAGTAGTGTGTTATCAGAGGACCTACAAATCTGAGACTCCTGACTTTTCTGGCCACTTGATATATTTATTTATCCATTCAAAAGACTTACGCTGTTGGAATGGGAAGGTGAATGAGTAATGCTATTGCAGTTACTAAGTACAATTTAGCCGTTGTGAATGTGTACAATGAAACTGGATTGATAATCTTAGAAACTAATTCTTATTAACAGTGAATACTTTTTTTTTACCTGTATAAAGTTACTTATTTATAAAATTTCAAGGGGAGATGTTATGTCTTTCATAAAATCTGTTCTTTAAGTTAAACATTTATATTTAGAACAATACAATAAGTAAAATTTTCAAACTTTTTCTTTTAGGTAATTCTGAATTGCTCAGCTCTGCAGAGTTTATTGCATTTGCTGAGTAGCCCAAAGGAATCTATCAAAAAGGAAGCATGTTGGACGATATCTAATATTACAGCTGGAAATAGGGCACAGATCCAGGTAACCTCATAGGACCTAACTTTTCTTTCAGTATCTTTATTGAAAAGTAAGGTTTTTTTCTCAGTCACCCTTTAAAACATATATTGTTTTCGGCTGGGTGTAGTGGCTCCTGCCTGTAATCCCAGCACTCTGGGAGGCTGAGGCCCGTGGATCACTTGAGGTCAGGAGTTCGAGACCATCCTGGTCAACATGGTGAAACCTTGTCTCTACTAAAAATACAAAAAATTAGCCAGTCGTGGTGGCAGGTGCCTGTAGTCCCAGCTACGTGGGAGGCTGGGGGAGGAGAATCACTTGAACCCGAGATGTAGAGCTGGTAGTGAACCGAGATTGTGCCACTGCACTCCATCCTGGGTGACAGAGCAAGACTCCATCTCAATACAGAATAAAACAAAACGTATATTGTTTTCCTAATTGCTTTGAAGACCACTAACTTTCAGTGTTGTTGTCTTACTTCATAGTCAGCTTTTTACTTTATCCTAGCTTATAGATGTTAAGTCTTTTGAAATTAAGCCTTCATTTTTCCTGTTGTCTTTCATATTTGATGTATCACCAAGATCCAAGAAATAGTGTCTTGTATTTTCAAAATGTTTTGATGGGCTTTATGCTGAACACAATTGGCTTTACTCTTTCCAAGTAAGATACTTATTTTTCCAGTGGATCCATGTAGTAGATTGCCTCAAATTTTCATGAATTTTTGGATACCCATTTTTCTTTAAATAGTTACTTGGTTTTTACTTTTTGTCTTTGTATTGGTGGGAGAGTAACTCAAGTGTACAACAAGCAGTGGGCCTAAGTGTTCAGCCTGGGCAGTGATCAAGGATGGGAACAATGGGTAGGAAAAGAGACAACACAGACATAGAAGGCCTTGGAGATGAATGGAAACAGAGAGGTCATCTAATCCACATTTTTCATTTATCACAATAGTGTGTGTGTGTGTGTTTGTGTGTGTGCATTGAAGCATCCATTACATTGTATCCCAAAAATATATATAATTACTATTTGTCAATAAAAATAAAATTTGAATAAAAAGATGAAACAGCTCATGGAATTAAAATGGTTTGCTCAAGGGCAACTCTAGTAAAATAACAGGACCAGGATTAGGTGTCTTTCCATTCATCAACTTTGTCAAACTTTGTTGAAGTCCTTCACAGGTATAATAAGAGTTTTTGACCAGGAAAGCAATTTGTCCCCAAAATGCTGAATTAGGAACTGAGAATAATAGCTATAACAATCTGTAACATTCACATGAAGTGATTTCATCTGTATTTGATTGCCTGTCACCACCAGGCTTTTTTATGCAGAACTTCTCAGTTTCTTAACGTAGGAAATGATACAAACCTATGTTAGGTACTTGAGCCAGGGAGAAACCGGGAGAAAGTAATTTTGGGAAGGCTACTTTAGTGTTAGTACATGAATGGGATTGAGTAAAAGTACTCCATCCAACTGTAAGGCTTATTTTTGGTTATCTGGGAGGTGGTGGCTTAGAATAGCATGGCAATGCCAAAGGAAAGGAAAAAGATGGGACTCAGGATTTTAAAAATTGAGAACGTAAATTAATAGCCTTTGTGAACTAGAGAGGCTTAAAAGGAAACTTGATATAGCGGGCAGATGATGTGTTTGAGGTGACTGGCAGACCTAATGTAAACTGCTGGCTACCCTGGGCTGATGCTCCAGTGAGAAGTGAGGACTAGAGAGTTTTCGCACGCACATGCAAGTTTACATGCTATGTGAGAATGGAATAGCAGAGGAGCAGAAAATTGAACTCTTAAAATTTGTTACTATGGGCGGAACAAAAGAGGACAATAAAAGAGAAAAGAACTCAGAGAAAATAGGAGATTATAAGATCACAAACTCCAGGGAAGATGTTTTCAGTGATACCAAGTATAGCATAAAGGTTAGGGATAGGCCGGGCATGGTGGCTCACACCTGTAATCCCTGCACTTTGGGAGGCCGAGGTGGGCGGATCACCTGAGGTCAGGAGTTCAAGGCCAGCCTGGCCAACATGGTGAAGCCCCTTCTCTACTAAAAATACAATAATTTGCCGGGCTTGGTGTTGTGTGCCTGTAGTCCCAGCTACCCGGGAGGCTGAGGCAGGAGAATCACTTGAACCGAGGAGGTGGAAGCTGCAGTGAGCTGAGAACCACTGCACTCCAGCCTGGGCAACAGAGTGAGACTCTATCTCACAAAAAAAAGGGGGGCAGATAATGATGTAACTCTTTCCCATTTATTTCTGACAGGAGAAGGTGTGTTAATAGTCAAACTAGCTTAGAAGTTATAATTAGTATCATGAATATTTTTATAAATCTTACAGGTTTTTCCATTTAAGTTTTTTTTTTAATTTTAGACTGTGATAGATGCCAACATTTTCCCAGCCCTCATTAGTATTTTACAAACTGCTGAATTTCGGACAAGAAAAGAAGCAGCTTGGGCCATCACAAATGCAACTTCTGGAGGATCAGCTGAACAGATCAAGTAAGTACCTATCAGGCAGCATATTGTAAGTTAAAGAAAAATTATTGTGTCTATCACTTTCTAACCTCCCACATATTACCTAGAGTCAAAGATTATCTGCATTTGAGGGGAAAGGTAAGTGAGAGATGATCTTACTAAGTAAGAATGTCTAGTTCCAGTCCTTAGGAAATTGTCCTTGGTGTCATAATTAGATGTATATTTAATTCTTTATATCTCTCCCATTTCTTTTTGCTGAAAGGTAATCCTGGGATATAAGAAGTAAGGCATAGTTGAGGCTTGAGGCAATGGAAATCCTCGCTTCAACCTGCTCTGGAGCTACTTGTTAGAAAGATCGTGGGTAGTATAGGTTACTTGTAGAACCTAGAGCCCAAGTTTAATAACTTACTCTTGCCCTTATTAGTTTAGATGTCTTAATAGTAGAATTGGATCAGAATTGAAAGAGTGGTATGTCTAAGAATAAAGTGCCAAATTTCGTAGAGGCAGGTATCTTCTAAAGTACTATGGTATTCATTTGTTAAAGGGAGAGAACTGTAGCAGCTCAAGACTTAAATGGGTCTCTTGGTAGCAGCTTAGTGGTTGGTTGATTGATTGAGATGTAATCTCTCTCTGTCGCCCAGGCTGGAGTGCAGTGGCACAATCTCGGCTCACTGCAACCTCCACCTCCCGGGTTCAAGCGATTCTCCTGCCTCAGCCTCCCTAGTAGCTGGGATTACAGGTGTGCACCACCACACCCAGCTAATTTTTGTACTTTTAGTAGAGACAGAGTTTTGCCCTGTTGGCCAGACTTACCTTGAATTCCTGAGTTCAGGCAATCTACCCGTCTCGGCCTCCTAGAGTGCTGGGATTACAGGTGTGAGCCATCATGCCCAATGAGCAGTTTATAAGCTTAATGAGTGGAAGAAAACATAAATATGGATGGGAATCAGTTCTTCAAAGGAGCATCATATAATTAAATGCAAAATTCAGGACATCTAGTATTTCAGACAGGGAAAAAAGTAATGATGAAGAGAAAAATGGAGCCTAGACCCAGCCTTTCTTAACTTTCTTTATGGGTAATCCAAAATTAGGGAAAGATGGTTTCAAATGAGTGGTAAAGCATTAACTCCTTACTCATATGTAATGTCAGACAAACATAGCTGCTACTTATATTGTTGCTTTGTGGACTGAATGTAGGCATTCATCAGATGCTAGTTTTGAGTATTCTGTTTGGAATTAAAAAATAAAATTAGTCGTAACAAAGTACAGAAATTGATCAGGTAGAGAAAAATGTACCTGAAATAATAAAATTACAAACAAATTAACACATGCAGTAGCTATTTTGGTAAAGTTCATCATGGGCAGGTTATTTCAGGGAGACATAGTGCATTTGTCTTGTAGGTTTTTTCCAACCTCCAAAATTCTGGTTCTAGGGTACCATAATTTTAATTATGCTGTCACCAGATGGCAAAAATAATGAAGTACTATAGTTATTTGAATAAGCTTTATGTTCAAATTCACATTTATAATTATTATCTCTATATTTTATAGTAAATATATTTTCTTAATCAAAATAAATCAGGCTGGGTGCAGTGGCTCATGCCTGTAATCCCACCACTTTGGGAGGCCAAGGCAGGTGGATCACAAGGTCAGGAGTTTGAGACCAGCCTGGCCAACATGGTGAAACCCTGTCTCTACTAAAAGTACAAAAATCAGCCAGGTGTGGTGGCATGCGCCCGTAATCCCAGCTACTTGGGGGGCTGAGACTGGAGAATCTCTTGAATCTGGAAGGCAGAGGTTGCAGTGAGCTGAGATCATGCCACTGCACTCCAGCCTGGGCGACAGAGTGACATTCTGCTTCAAAAATAAAAAAGAAGAAGAAATAAACCATAGACATATATATTTTATTAGGCCATCTTTCATGAGAAAGTATTTGAGAGTATTTTGCTCTGTTAGAGAAGCATAGAATTGCTACTGTCCCTTTGTAAAATTCAGCATAGCTGTTTATAATAAAATTATCACTCTCCTAGCAGTTTTTTCTTCCCCACAAGAAGAGTTATCTTGAAAGAATGTCACAAAAATATTACAGTCCAAATTACAAAAGCAAACTGACCTTATCACTTATAAAAGACATCTATCTGGCTTCTCCTTACTCTTGTTGCAGATACCAGATTTGGATGCAAGAAACAATTAGAATATTTTAGGAAATATCTTGGCCGGGCGTGGTGGCTCATGTCTGTAATTCCAGCACTTTGGGAGGACAAGGCACTTGAGGTCAGGAGTTAGAGACCTAGGCTAGGTCAGCCTAGCCAACATAGAGAAACCCTGTCTCTACAAAAATTAGCTGGGCGTGTTGGTGTTCTCCTGTAGTTCCAGGTACTTGGGAGGCTGAAATGAGAGGAGGCAGACGTTGGTTGCAGTGAGACAAGATTGTGCCACTGCATTCCACCCTGGGAGACAGAATGACTCTGTCTCAAAAGAATGTTTTAGGAAATACCTAGAATTTTAGGGTGAATATAATCAAATGTTAATACATATATAACACGTGTTCTTAATGAGAGATAAGGATTATTAACTGAAATTAGAGAAAGATTCGTCAAAGAAGTGAAACTTACCATTTGTATAGAGATTTGGCAATTTTGGAGGGGAGAATAGCATGAGGAAAAGTGAGAGAATGCAGTGTTTTTGGAGGTGGCAGGTCAGTCTTGCTATAGGTCATTCTTTCACAAGGATGATTAAGTAATTGATTGGTGAATACTGGGATGAAAGCCTCAGTCTTGGGTATTGGGAAGACTTGGCCTGTCTGACCTCATGAGTAACACACAGTAAGGCCTGTGTCTAGGTTCATTATTTTTCTGTATGGATGTTCAGTTGTTTTAGCACTGTTGAAAAGGTGGAATCCCTTGTCCACTAAATTGCCTTTGCTCTTCTGTTAAAGATCAGTTGACTGTTTTTGTGTGGGTGTGTTTCTGGGCCCTCTATTCTTTTTTTGTGTGTGCGTGCATGAATTTGCAGTTTATCTGAGAAACCAAACACACACACACACTCTGCTAGTACAGTATAGGAAGTCCTCACTTAATATCATTGATAGGTTCCAGGAAACTTTAAGAGAAACATTGTATATCAAAACCAATTTTACCATAGGCTAATATAAATCAGTTGAGTTACTACATGATATTTCTGGTCAAGGAAACATCACCAACCTTCAAAATATAGACCCCCAAACCTTCTAATATTAAACATTGAAACAAATGTGAGCTATACATAAATGTAAGAAAGATTAATAAAAACAAGTATAATTATTACCCAACTTTTGGTGAATCCGTGAATGATGGCAGTAGTAGTGGTGGTGGGTTCAATCAAAGAATACATATTTACAAAACAAAGTTGTTATGAGCATCTCCTACCATCCTACCACCACACAATTTAAAAAGCAATAATAACATACAAAAGAATTCCCAGCACTAAAGAATTTAATGAGTGAAGTAAAAATACAGTTGAGACCTTCAGCAGTGTATTAGATCACGCAGAAGAAAGAATTATTAAACTTAAAGATAGGTCTTTTGAAATAACCCAGTCAGATATACAAGAAAGAAAGAGAGAGAGAAAGAGAAAGGGAGGGAAGGAGGAAGGAAGGAAAAGAAACAAAAGAAAAGAGAGGAAGGAAGGAGGGAGGGAGATAGGGAAGAGAAAAGAGAAGAAAAGAAAGCCTAAATGGCATCTAGGATACCATCAGGGGAACAAACATTCAAGTATTGTGAATGTCTGGGCCCTCTGTTTTGTTCCATTGGTTTTTTTGTTTGTCCTTTCACCAATACCACACTGTCTTGATTAGATTATAGTAAGTTGATAATGTCGTTCCTCCAACTTTGTTCTTCAGTATTGTATTGACTATTCTGGGCCTTTTGCCTTCCCATATAAACTTTAGAATCAGTTTGTGAGTATCTGTTGTTGGGATTTTTGTCTGGGAGTATCACATTGAATCCGTAGATCAAGTTGGGAAGAATTGCCATCTTAATAATACTGAGTTGTCTTGTACATGAGCATGGAATATTTCTCCATTTTTTTTTTTTTAGATCATCAATTTTGTAGTTTTCCTCATATATACCCTGTTGTACATATTTTATTAGATTTACACTTTTTTGATGCTGATGTAAATGAGATATTGTCTTTTTTTTTTTTTTTTTTTTTTTTGAGACAGAGTTTCACTCTTTCTCCCAGGCTGGAGTTCAGTGGCACGATCTTGACTCACTGCAACCTCCGCCTTCCAGTTTGAAGCGATTCTCCTGCCTCAGCCTACTGAGTAGCTGGGATTACAGACGCCCACCACCATGCCCAGCTAATTTTTTTTTTTTTTTTTTGTATTTTTAGTAGAGACAGGGATTCCCCATGTTGGCCAGGCTGGTTTTGAACTCCTGACCTTGAGATCCGCCTGCCTTGGCCTCCCAAAGTACTGGGATTGAGATACTGTCTTTTTAATTTCAAATTCCAATTGTTAGTTACTGGAATATAGGATGGTAATTGAATTGTTACTAACCTTGTATCGTACAACCTTCTAAATAAATTCTTTGGGGCCTTCTACATAATGATGTCATCTGAAAAGAAAGACAGTCTTAATTTCTTCCTTCCTAATCTGTATACTTTTTATTCCCTTTTCTTATTGCACTGTTGAATAGGAGTGGTGAGAGAGTACATCCTTGCTTTATTACCAGTCTTTCTCATCATTAAGTATAATGTTAACTGTATGTTCTTTGTTGAGATTCTATCAAAGAATCTCTTAAGGAAGTTCTGTCTCTTTATTTGCTGGGTTGTTTGCTTGTTTGTTTATTTATTGAGACTGAATTTTGCTTTTGTCGCCCAGGCTGGAGTGCAGTGGTACGATCTCAGCTCATTGCATCCTCTGCCTCCTGGGTTCAAGCGATTCTGCCTCAGCCTCCCAAGTAGTTGGGAATACAGGTGCCCACCACCATGTCTGGCTGATTTTTGTGTTTTTAGTAGAGATGGGGTTTCATCATGTGGACTAGACTAGTCTTGAACTCCTGACCTCAGGTGATCCACATGCGTCTGCCTCCCGAAGAGTTGGGATTACAGGCGTGAGCCACCACGCCTGGCCTGTTTGCTGAGTTTTTATCATGAATGGGCATTGGATTTTGTTAAATGCTTTTTTGCATCTGTTGAAGTGATCATAAGTTGATTACATTGATTCATTTTTTTAAAATGACAGATCAGCCTGGCATATTTGGAATAAATCCACTTGGTATATAATTCTTCATACACATTCTTGGATTTGATTTGATAATGTTTTGTTGAGGATTTTTGCATTCATGTTCATGAGACATATTAGTCTGTAATTTTCCTTTCTTATAATGTCTTTATTTAATTTTGGTATTGGGAAAGTGCTGGCCTCATAGATTGAGTTAGGAAGTATCCCCACTGTTTGTTTTCTGGAAGAGATGGTAGAATACTAATACCGTTTTGTCTTTAAATGTTTGCCAGAATTCACCAGTGAAACCCTCATCCTGGTGTTTTCTATTCTGGGAAGTTATTAATTAATGATTCAATTTATTTAATACATGTAAGCCTGTTCACATCATTCATTTCTCCATGATTGAGTTTTGGTGGTTTGTGTCTTTCAAGAAATTGTTCATTTTATTATCTGAATGATCAGATGTGTCAGCATAGAGTTGTTTGTAGTATTCCTTTATTATCCTTTTACTATTCATGAGATCAAGTGATGATTCTCTTTCATGATATTAGTAATTTTGTCTTTTCTCCTTTTTTTCTTGTTTGGCTAGAGATTTATTTTTATATATTTTTGAATTCTTCCTCCCCCACACAAAAAAGCAGCATGCGAGAGAGAAATAGATTAGCACTAGCAGTAAGTTTCATAATGACCTTACCCATCCACAGAATGCAACTGGATTCATTATCCCTGCCTCTCTGTACTCAACTTGAGAAACCAGAATGATAAAAAATGACATGACTATTTACTGTGAATGTAATCATGTCTCTGCAGTTCAAGTATGATTAATCTGGATTACATATGATTATACATTCTGCTTGAATTAAAGGAAAAATACCAGCTCTAAAGTCCTCTGACGTTTGTTTATTCTTCCCACAACTTACTTTACTAAAATTCGAGTCATGTTTGAAAGATTTGGCCTATCAGGGTTGTGCTGGCTTTTAGCACCAAGAGTGTCATGTTTTGAGAGGTGTGGCTTTCTATGGAAACAAAGATGAAATTACTCAAAATTATACTATTTTGATGAGTTACTCATTTCAAAGTTTTAATAGGTGAGTGTTCCTGTTTTTGGAATGCATAAATTGTGAAGGGAAAAGAATGGAGAAAGGTGCCAGAGAACTGGTTTGGGATAATTTATTTAGAGGGTGTTTTGTTTTTGTGAAAAGGTATAGCTTGTATGGTTGAAAGAGTGCTTTTTTTTTTTTTTTTTAAGTCTTTGCAGTAAGGTTGAGGATGACTTGTTCACTAATTTCATAAGTTTAACAAAATTTAAAGTTTTGTTTGACTACATTATTCTTTGTGTTTAGGTACCTAGTAGAACTAGGTTGTATCAAGCCGCTCTGTGATCTCCTCACGGTCATGGACTCTAAGATTGTACAGGTTGCCCTAAATGGCTTGGAAAATATCCTGAGGCTTGGAGAACAGGAAGCCAAAAGGAATGGCACTGGCATTAACCCTTACTGTGCTTTGATTGAAGAAGCTTATGGTAAGATGCTTTGGTTGAAGAAGTTTATGGCAAAGAATTAATTGGGTCATAGATAGAGTTCAGTAAAAACAATACTGCTGCTAGGCACTGGATGAAAAGAGGACTGTTAGGGAAATTGCTGCTTCTGCAGACTGGATGTTGCTTGCATATGTATTTAAGATGTCAGTTTATAATATTAGCTTTCAGATGTAATCCCAGCAGTCATTTCTGTGCTATTATAAAATACCTATGAGATACAAATAATCTTTCTTTACATCAAGAACAGAGATATATGACAAAATATAGTTTGGGAATATATAGTTATGGAATTTCCAATATTTATTGAAGTTTTCAATAAAGATTTTCCTTTATTCTCCATTTCAGGTCTGGATAAAATTGAGTTCTTACAGAGTCATGAAAACCAGGAGATCTACCAAAAGGCCTTTGATCTTATTGAGCATTACTTCGGGACCGAAGATGAAGACAGCAGCATTGCACCCCAGGTTGACCTTAACCAGCAGCAGTACATCTTCCAACAGTGTGAGGCTCCTATGGAAGGTTTCCAGCTTTGAAGCAATACTCTGCTTTCACGTTCCTGTGTCAGACCAGGCTACCCAGTCGAGTCCTCTTGTGGAGCCCACAGTCCTCATGGAGCTAACTTCTCAAATGTTTTCCATAATACTGTTTGCGCTCATTTGCTTGCCTTGCGCACCTGCTCTCTTACACACATCTGGAAAACCTCCGGCTCTCTGTGGTGGAATACCCTTCTAATAAAAGGGTAACCAGAACGGCCCACTCTCTTATGGAAAAATCCCTAGGCTTTGGAGATCCGCACTTACATTAGAGTTATGGGAATATACACGTATTAATGTGGCTCCCTTTTTCTTGTGGGGGAATAAAAGAGGAGGACTCCTCATTCCCTTTAACATGGGGGAAAAAACTGACATTAAAAGATGAGACTAAATCTTTATCTTGAATTTTACACAACTACTTACGACAAGGGAGAAGTTTAGACCTGTTGTGTATACTTCAGAGTACTTTTCATGAGTTCTTCCACAGTGAACCCTTGGATTACCTGGTGGCTTTTTCTAGCCAGATTTGCATTAATCCTTACTGAGATTGGATGGTTTTCTTTCCTCTATTGGCGCCATTCTTCAGATATTAAAGTTAAACCATCCACTCCCTCACCTTCAGCCTTCAGTGAATGTGCTTTCTAGTTGTCAGGAATGCTGAAGAATTAACACTTTGACTCTTAAATATGATACTGGTTTGCAGATTCCCTTAGAGCAGAAAGGAGAGGGGCACATATTAATTTGTATTGCTTTTGCTTCTCTTTGGTCTTTCGTGTCTTAGGATTTGGAAGTGGTTCATTTCTATTGCTGGTATGAGGATTTCGAATACTTAGTAATCAAAACCATATCCTATAATTTAATTTAAAAAACTAAGGAAGAAAAAACCCTCCAATTTTCCCAAATGCAATCAGTGTAACTAGAGGCTGTGTTTCTGCATTAAAACAAATGTTTCAGGCTTTGTGGTCCTGATCAAGGTCCTCATTAAAAAATTGCAGTTCACCCTAGGTGCTTTTCCCCTCTGTGACTGGCAGATAACACATACTTTTGAAAGTAACTTTGGGATTTTTTTCTTAGGTGCAGCTCGATTCTAATGTTTTCATGCTGCACACGATTCCTTTAATGTAGTGTCCTTATCTGAAAAAAATAACCATCTTCTCGACATGACCTGCTTAACCCAAATAAGAACAGTGATCTTATAACCTCATTGTTCCCTAATCATTTTATTTCATCTCCTGCTAGTACTGTGCCGCTTCCCCTTCCCCCCCAGAAAAATAAAAACAGTATCTGCCTTCTGGCTCATTTAATGATGACTGCAATCTGTACCTGCAAATGGCGCTTCCAGTACTGTGTTCAGTGATCCACATTTGTGCTTGGACTGGAATGAAAAAAATATGCTTAATTGCCAAGAGAACTGCAAATGAGTTCAATACGACTTCTCGGTGCTAGTTGGCCATCTTGACTCAATGTTGGGATACACTACCAGAGAAGATTTTTTTGTTGATGCGCTGTTCAAGTGAATTCTGAAGGAAAAGGTTGCTCACCTCTGTTTCAGAGCATACCCTTTTAAACCTTTTTAGACTTGTCCTCTTCTAGAATTCATTATAACCCCAAAGTGTAAAAACTATTTGGAAGTTGCCCCTGACAAGCTATTATACATCTCTGGTAAATCCTGCTGAATGTAAGGGATATTCAGAGCTTTCATACCTCATCATGTTATTTAAGCAGCCAACTTATGTGACCTGATTTAAACTTTTAAAAAATCCACTTCAAACTAGAAAGAGTCAAAGACAAAGGACATTTATCAGCCAAGAGTGTGACGCATTCTTCGCATCTAGTCTGTAGTAGTGTCTGTGCTCTGGGATGGATACCGTCTGATGTCTGTTTGTTATTGATGGAGCAGCCACTGCAAAACTAGACAACTCCCATCTATAACTGTTACTTTTTCTAGTGCTGCTTTGTGCTGAGAGAACATTTTAGTTTACTGCACTTGACCTGTAAAAGACTTTGGTTCTTTGTAATTTTAGGGATAAATTAGGTGGTTAATTTAAAGAAGAAATTTCAATGTTGCCTTTACATCACATTAAAATATAACTTCTTTCAGAAGGATAATAGAAGCACTGATTCATAGTAAAAATCTTGTTTTTAGCTTTGACTTTTTTGTGGCTGTTTTTTTAAATTGTAAATTACTAGTAACATGTCATTTCTATAGGATGTTTTAAATTATGTACTTTCCATTGGATAGTTAAAATAATTTCATTTTATATGCCAATTTGAGTGGGAAAAATACAAAGCACACAGTTGTCTCCCCACATTAGGAAGAGTAGTGTGCATTCGGAATTTTTGCTAGCAGTTGCGAGATGTTTCAGTGAATGAATTAAAACAAAGTCTATTTAACTGACGTGATCTATTTTGTGTCTAAAACAGAGGAATTTATCTTGTCCTAGAAGTTCATGAACTATAAGATCTAAGGTTTTTTTTAAACAATAAAATGATTTTTTCTTAAAGTATCAAAGTTGGAATTGGCTAAAAGTTAAATAGCATAACTCAGATGTGTTGGAACTTGTTGGTACTGAAGCAGCCTTTTTGGTAATAGAAATGACATTGCAAGGGGTAACTGTAAATCCTGTTTTTAGTTCTTTGCCTCTCAGATTCTGTTAACTTAAATTCACTGAATACGCTACCACTAAGGCGTTGCTCATTACAAAAGCATGTTAATTTCAATACAGGAAAACTCTTTGTAGTTTTATATATGGAATGGGGAAAGTGGCTTTGTTTTACCTTTCCTTTTTATTCCCGCCAATCCTCCAAACTTCCAATCTATATTACTTATAATGAGAACTTCAGTGGGGGAAAAAAGCATTAAGAGAATTTTGATGTAAAGGCATCTGGTATCTGATGGACCAGCAGGTAGATGTGGTTGGATTGAGAAATTCTGGGTAAGGTAGATGATAGAAGAAAGAGATTTTAGGGGACAGAGTTCTCTGTGGAACACTTTGTTTCATGTTCCTGTAATTGTTCAAGACCCTTTTAAACGCTTATCTTTGTTAGTTCTGCTTTTGAAAACTCTATTGCCCTAGGATTGTTTCTTCCATGTGCCAGATGAAGGTTATTGGCTCTGAGTCATTTTCGGCATTATCGTCACAGATAAAAAGATTGGCAATTATCTCATAAAAAATCTGAATTATTCCAGATTGCTGCCGAATTTTGCCTAAGAAACAATATGTAAGTATATTTTATAAACCAGACTTTGTCAACCAAATCTTCTATTGTACGTCTACCCACAGGCAACTTTGAATTTACTTCTCTAGTTCTAAATAAACATTTCAGCAATTTAATCCCCTAGCTTGGGGATGCGTTATGAAAAGGTTTTCCTGGAGTCAAGGGGTTTTTCTTTCTTGCTAGTTTTGTGAAAACTTTTGTATCAATAGGCAAATCATTATAACTTTTTAGGGGTTGATGGTTTTTAAGTATATTGGAAATTGTGGTGTCTAAGGATGATGTTCAGTGAAGAAAAGGGATTCACTTTAAGAAACCGGCATTGTTTGCTTTCAGCTTCCATACTGTATGCTAAGTCCTACATTCCAAAATGGTGGCATTTGCAGACAGGTATGCCTATATACATGGAAGTCTCAAATCTGAATTTTTATCCATCTCAATATGACCATTTCTCTGTGTTGTGAGGTGAACAGATTAAATACATATCTGCCAGGATGGGAAATATTTTGGTCTACCTTTTCCTGTCATCAGAAGTTAAAGTAATTTAAAAAAATTATCAAAGGTCAAATGTGACTTCTACAGTAAGTTGGCTGTCATCAAGAATATTCCATAAAATGTTTTATCTATCGTACAAAATTACTGGGTTTATGGCCAGACCTGGTGGCTCATGCCTGTAATCCCAGCACTTTGGGATTACAGGTTATATACAGGTTATAACAGCGGATACCAGGACATCAGAACATGTGATAAAGCAAATATTTATATGCTAATTTAAAATATCAAATTGCTACTGGACATAAAATACATCTGGAACTTGGGGTAAGAAGAAAGAAAAGTAGTGTTCCATTCTGTTTTCAACTAAGGGTAAACAAAGTCCTAGAGTGTTTTCCCTATAGGTCAAATTAAGGTAACTTGTCTTTATTTGATTATCTGTTGTACACCAGATACCTGGCTAAGGGCCTTCCTTTTTTCTCATGTAATCTTCCAAATGTTCTTTGATAATTATCACTATATTACAGATGACAAAGTGAAGACTTAAGAGAAATTACTTTGCCCCAAGGTTACAACACTTAGATGGCTGTCCAAGGGAGGGGAAGAGCCCTGCAAATTCTGTGTCTTGAAGAAAGCAGTGGCCACGCAATAGTTCCGTGCCCAGCAACTCCCAGAACTAGACCTGGCAGCCACAGCTGGGCCAGCCTTTTTTGTTGGACCATTCTTCCTGACTCTTCCTCACCATCAGCACCCTTAAAATGACGAAATCAGACTTAAGTTGGTTTTAGGTTACACAGACTGGAGTTTAGGCCCTCTCAAGCCAAACATCTTTCCTCTTGTGTGGTGCTAAAATTCTGTATGACCAGACAAGTATAGTAACAGGTTTTTTTGGTTTTTGTTTTTGTGCAAATGATTCCGAGTTTAGTAACATAATGGCTAAACAGACGGATCCATTCAAACACACAAATGTGGAAGGTACTGACACAGAAGGAAAGGCTTTGAAGAATTACTGCCTCAGGAAGCAGTGCCATGGATGTGAGTTTAATACAGTCTACTTCTTCCTAAAGGAATATCCCAAGGAATGTCAAAAATTAAAATCACCTTTTAATGTACTGGTTGAGTGTTTCAGCTTTACCTCAAGTCATTCTGACCACTCTACATCCTGCTTCAAAGTGTTCTGACACTTAGATTTGGAATGGCTCTAATGATTCTTTGTACTTGAATGTGGTCTGTCAGGCCATGGGTGAGTGCCTTGCACATAGTAGACATTCAATAAATACTAAATGAAGGAATTGCATGCATCTTTGTGATGTTAGTAAAGGGTGCTTGACTACAAAAGGAAATTCAAAGGAATTCCTTTATGCTGTTACTTGAAACCAGGATTAACATCTTAAGCAAGTGTCTTAACATGTGTTTTATATACAGTTACTTTTCAGAAGACATGATTTGACCTGAAGTTTACAAAATCAAACATTGTCATAGCAGAGGTCTGGTGTTTAAAAACAAAGTGTTTTAGAAAAGCTGATGAGTATATTTGACAGTAAAGAAAAAAATTTATTAGTATCCAACCAGTGTGGAAGCTGCTGGTTGCCTTAGGCTATTAAACGGATTTTTCCTTTTTACATCTTGTGTGTATCACATAAGTGACAGATGAGTAGAAACAAAGATGATTTATTTCTTCACTCCATGACTGCTGCTTTCTGTTTTGTTGAAGAGATTCCACTGACCAAGTATTTTTTTCTGAAAACAACATTTGAGGCAAAACATAGCCTTAGTTCTTGCAGACTACATTGTTGTATCTATTGTACAAAGTTACTGAGTTTATGGCCGGATGTGGTGGCTCATACCTGTAATCCCAGCACTTTGGGAAGCCAAGGCAGGCAAATCACTTGAGGTCAGGAGTTCGAGGCCAGCCTGGCCAACATGGCGACACCCCGTCTATACTAGAAATAAAAATTAGCCATCGTGCCACACGCAATCCCAGCTACTCAAGAGGTTGAGGCAGGAGAATCGCTTGAATCTGGGAGGTGGAGGTTGCAGTGAGCCGAGATTGCGCCAGTGCACTCCAGCCTCCAAAAAAAAAAAAACAGTGGGTTTACAAGTTTATTAAAGATAGCTTGAATGATTGTTGCCCCATTTCACTTGCATTTTGAAGGAGTTGTTTTCTCTCATTTTAAATTAATATAGTCATTTCTATGATTGCTTTTTGCAGAAAGTAAAATTACTCATTTAATCCTTCATTCATATCCACTTAGCCTGCAGAAGGCCAATGGAGTTCACTGGGAGTCCTCAATAAGGATCACTGCTTTACCCACCACTTGGGCCTGGCATTATTAAGATACAGTGATGGGTAAGGAGAAAACAGAAACCCAAAAGACCATAGTGGGTGGTGAGAGAACGGGACCAGGTTTGAGAGAGACCTGCTCAGGCTGAGGTGTAAACTACCAGAGTGTACAATGTTGTAAGATTAAGTTATGATTATGAAGAGTGTCCTCTTGGGAAGTCAAAAGTAGTAGTTTGCTGGGCACAGCCCCAGAGTTTACATTTGGAGATCAACTAACACCTGTGAATTATTTTACTGCCCCCTTTCACTTTTAAAAATGTCCTAGTTTAGATGATGTTATGTGGCCACTCCATATTTAGCCCAACTAGATTTTCATACATTGGCTAATGGTCTTAAGCAACTAGGTGTATAGATAGTTCTATTAATGCTTGATATTGAGACTGGATTTGGTAGTCAAGAATTGCTATGAAGGAAGTTGAGGCATTCCTTAATGTGGCAATGACTCCCACACCACGGTTTGGTCCAACACACACAAAAAAATTGTTTTTAAATTAAAAAATTGCCCCATTTGTGGCAACACATCTGTTTAGATATTTACAATACTGAGGGGCAAGGGAAACACACCTTTAAACTATAAAGAGACTTTCATTTCTAAGATGTCTATGGGAAATTTAAAGAAACCGAGTTGATTTCTATAGTGAGGAAACTTCCACATCACCTAAATGGTAAAGATTAAGGGCAGCAGAAATAGAAACTATTAATGAGGCCGGGCGCGGTGGCTGAAGCCTGTAATCCCAGCACTTTGGGAGGCCGAGACGGGCGGATCACAAGGTCAGGAGATCGAGACCATCCTGGCTAACCCGGTGAAACCCCGTCTCTACTAAAAAATACAAAAAACTAGCCGGGCGAGGTGGCGGGCGCCTGTAGTCCCAGCTACTCTGGAGGCTGAGGCAGGAGAATGGCGTGAACCCGGGAGGCGGAGCTTGCAGTGAGCTGAGATCCCGCCACTGCACTCCAGCCTGGGCGACAGAGCGAGACTCCGTCTCAAAAAAAAAAAAAAAAAAAAAAGAAACTATTAATGAGACCATGTAAGAAATTTTGCTTGGCCAACCTGGGCAATGTAGTGAAACTCCGTCTCTACAAAGTTGGTTGGCTGGTTGTTTTTTGTTTTTGAGATTAAGTCTCGCTCTTGTTCCTCAGGCTGGAGTGTGATGGCTTAATCTAGGCTCACTGCAACCTCCGCCTCCTGGGTTCAAGTGATTCTCCTGCCTCAGCCCCCGGAGTAGCTGGGATTACAGGCGCCTGCCACCATGTTTTCAATTGGTGCAGTTTCTAAACTTCTCAGCAAAATCACTAATCCAGGCTAATGGGAAGAGAAAAGCAGCAGCAGGGTTTAGTTAGAACTGAACTTTAAGATAATGCTGAAGGAAAAAAAAAGTTCTAAAAGTGTTAACAAGGGGAGGTCCATGGAGACCTTAATAGCTAAAAACAGTTGTAATTTAATGTATAGAAATAAACCATTTTAGAGTCCTTCTCATTCTGAGGACTTCCTCACTGTGTTTATACAGTTAATATGCACTAGCTAAGACTAAAATACTTGTCCATTCTTGTTTAAATTTCCCCCTAGACTGGTAGGGTCTTAAAGTAATGATGTTTTAACTACAGTCGGTTTATTACAGGTGACCTAAGGGTGCCTGTTCTGCCTTACAAAGGCAAAGACTTTTAATTATCCCTAATAAGTATACAATAGGAGACCCTTTGTTTCCAAGTGCTTTTAAATTCTTGACGCTGAGGAGACATTTGCATCGTGACTGGCCAGCGGTAAAATCTTTTAAGCCACGCTTTTTCTGCTTCTCTTGGGCACTTTTTTTTTTTTTTTCCTCAGACGGAGTCTCACTCTGTCGCCCAGGCTGGAGTGCATTGGTGGGATCTCAGCTCACTGCAGCCTCCACCTCCTGGTTCATGCGATTCTCCCACCTCAGCCTCCTGAGTAGCTGGGACTACAGGCGTGCGCCATCACGACCAGCTAATTTTTGTATTTTTAGTAGAGACGGATGCGCCATGTTGGCCAGGCTGGTCTGGAACACCTGACCTTAAGTGTCCCGCCCGACTGGGCCTCCCAAAGTGCTGGGATTACAGGCGTGAGTGCTTGGCCTCGGGCACTCTTTATCTAGCAACTACAGGTTGGAGAAACTAGTAGGGCTTCCAGTTTTTTGGTAAACCTATTGTTTAAAAGTGTCTGGTTATCAGATTCCAGTCGTCTTGTTTCCGCCTCAGATGATAAAACTCTAAAATTACGGGATGTGAGATCTGGAAAATGTTTCAAAACACTGAAGGGGTAGAGTAATTATGTCTTCTGTTGTAACTTCAATAGCATGTATATTTTATACACTTTCATTATTTATCATCTCCTAAAACTGGGGAAAACTCTCTAAAGCCTCCTTAAGAGTAACCTTACCCATCTATTACCTTATTCCACCAACCTCTGTCCTTTTCTGTTTCAAGCAACTTTGAGATCCCGACTTCTCTGTGGAAGCTTAAACCGTACGTGCTAAAACGTCTGCTCGTTACTCTCAGCAGAACACCGGCTTTTAAAGGCCCCCAAAAGACCTGTTTCTTAAGCTTTACGAAACTTTTACAGGGGAAACGTAAACCAGGAATTTTACAATCTGGTATAAATTCTGTCCCCCACCCTGTGACTCCATCGCCACACACGCCACCAGGCTCCACACCACAACAAACAGGAGGGAGCGGAACCCACGCAAAGCAGGAGCTTCCCCCGTGTCCGGCGTTTGGGTGGATCTACGTTAGCTGCCATTTAGGCAGCTTACGCGTCAAGTGTGGGCCTACGCCTGCAGCTAAGGTAGGCATAAGCAAATGTAGTCCTTCTCTGTGACAATTTCCAAAAAGAAACGGTCTTTGAAGTAACGATCCACAGCTCCCCACAGTAGCCAGTCAGGTCTCGCACAAACCATGTCCAGCTAATGCACTCACCCAACAGGGCAGTCGCTTTCGCATTTGAAGGGCGGGGCGAAAAGGACCGGAAATGAACATCTGCAACTTTTTTGCGCAGGCGCAGATGGCCGTCTCCCATTGGTCATCTTGGCTCGGTAGTGGTAGGAGGGACTTCCTTTGCACATGCGCCAGGCTGCTTTTCCGGTTTTGTTGGCTATTGACGCGGCAGTGCGCACCTGCTGGTACGTGCTGAAAAAAGTAGCCGGCGGGTCAGAATTTCCAGTTTCGGTGGCTTCGTAGGCTTTTAGCTTCTGAAATCCGCTAAAAGCGGCGGTTCATTCATCTTCAATTACCTAGTCTGACTGGTAGGGTTGCTCAGCATTCTGAAACATTTCGACCTGGGGAGGGGGGCGGTAGTGAAAGAATACTTTCTGTAGAGAGAGCCCCTCGCGTCACCCCTGCTTTGAAGGCTTTACATGTTAACAGAATGCCGAACATTTGTGTCCTACTTGCTGACAGCGCACAGGATCCTTCTAACAGTATTTCTCAAGTACTTAACAAAACGATGAAAAACTGAAGTCCAAGCCGTGCTGCTGATTCCGTATATCTCACAGTTTAAAGACTGTCTAGAAACTTTAAGCTTTCAGAACCGTACTTTTTAAATCCAGTGCGTTTATCTTCATTTTGTTGGACAGAAAGCCAAAGTACTGGACTGCCTTGTTCAGGGCTGGACGTCTAGCACACCTGCTAACTTGGAGCTTCAGAGCCATGGCAACAAAGGAGTCAGGAGACGCCAGAGCACAGTTGGCCCTCTCCTCATCGGCCAGTCAGAGCAAGGAAGTGCCTAAAAACCCAAACTATGCTCTCAGATGTACTCTCGTGGGACACACGGAAGCAGTGTCATCAGTTAAGTTTAGTCCTAATGGAGAATGGCTAGCAAGTTCTTCTGCTGATAGGCTAATCATAATTTGGGGAGCATATGATGGAAAATATGAGAAAACACTCTATGGTCATAATTTGGAAATATCGGATGTTGCCTGGTCATCCGATTCCAGTCGTCTTGTTTCTGCCTCAGATGATAAAACTCTAAAATTATGGGATGTGAGATCTGGAAAATGTTTGAAAACACTGAAGGGGCACAGTAATTATGTATTTTGTTGTAACTTCAATCCGCCATCCAACCTTATAATCTCAGGATCTTTTGATGAGACTGTGAAAATATGGGAGGTGAAAACAGGAAAGTGTCTCAAGACTTTGTCTGCTCATTCTGATCCAGTTTCTGCTGTTCATTTTAATTGTAGTGGGTCCTTGATAGTGTCAGGTAGCTATGATGGCCTCTGTAGAATCTGGGATGCTGCATCAGGTCAGTGTTTAAAAACGCTCGTTGATGATGATAACCCTCCTATCTCTTTTGTAAGATTTTCTCCAAATGGTAAATATATTCTCACTGCAACTTTGGACAACACTCTTAAACTATGGGATTATAGCAGAGGCAGGTGTCTGAAAACATACACCGGTCATAAGAATGAGAAATATTGCATATTTGCCAATTTTTCAGTTACTGGTGGAAAGTGGATTGTGTCTGGTTCCGAGGATAACTTGGTTTACATTTGGAACCTTCAGACTAAAGAGATTGTACAGAAATTACAAGGCCATACAGATGTCGTGATCTCAGCAGCTTGTCATCCTACAGAAAACCTCATCGCATCAGCAGCGTTAGAAAATGACAAAACAATTAAACTGTGGATAAGTAACCACTAATCCTTTTGGAAATCAAGTAGTAGAGCCAAGTTGGCCAAAAAACTTAGATATTTAAAAAGATGGTTTGTTTTAATTTTGGCAGTTTTGTATTTTAAAAATTATCGGTTGTTGAATTTTGAGATTCATATACTACATTTACAAAATGATAGTTGAAAAAGCACATCTAGAACTCAGAGCTTCTGACTACCAGTCTTTTTTGAGAAACTTTTTGTAATCTTTATGGATTTATATCCATGAAACTTTTTTTACAGGGATATATTGCATAGTGGTGAAATCTGGGCTTAGTATACCCTCACCCAAATAGTATACATTGTACCCAGTAAATACTTTCCCATCTCTCACCCCCCTCCCACCTTTGAAGGCTCTAGTGAAAACTCTCTAAAGCCTCCTTAAGAGTAACCTTACCCATCTATTACCATCTATTACCTTATTCCACCAACCTCTTTGTCCTTTTCTGTTTCAAGCAACTAGTGTCATTTTCTTTATCCAATCATCTCTTGATGGACACTTAGGGTCGTTCCATAACTTTGCTATTATGAATAGTGCTGCGATAAACCTATGAGTGCCAGTGATCTTTAAATATAATTTCCTTTGGGTAGATACCTACTAATGGGATTGCTGGATCGAATGGTAGTTTTATTTTAGTTGAAAATCTCCATACTGTTTTCTATAGAGGTTGTACAAATGTACATTCCTCCCAAGTGTATAAGCTCTGCCTTTACTCTGCATCCTTGCCGTGACTTTTTGAGACAGAGTCTCACTCTGTTGCCCAGGCTGGAGTGCAGTGGCACAATCTTGGCTCACTGCAACCTCTGCCTCCTGGGTTCAAGCAGTTCTCATGTCTCAACCTCCCAAGTAGCTAGGATTAGAGGTGTGCCACCATGCCTGGCTAATGTTTGTATTTTTAGTAGAGACAGGGTTTCACCATGTTCGAGGCTGATCTCGAACTCCTGGCCTCATTTGATCCACCTGCCTCGGCCTCCCAAAGTGCTGGGATTACAGACATGAGCCACTGTACCCAGCCATTTTTTGACTTTTTAATAATAGCCATTCTAACTGGTTTAAGAGAGTATCTTATTGTGGTTATATTTTGCATTCCTCTGATGATTAGTGATGTTGAGCATATTTTGTGTGTGTTGGCCTATTATTAATTTCATTTGTCTATCACTGGACAATTTCCCATTCCTCTCAGTGACTATCCTAGAGGATCAGTGTATTTGAGAAATATTTAGAAATTGACAGGACAGGATGATTGATTAAAAGAGGGGAGCAAGGCAATTTGGAATAATTCCAGGGTTTCTGGTTTGGGAGATCAGATGAACAAGTGCATAAGCCTGGGGTGGTGGTGGAGGATTGGAAAGACATGCCAGATGCTACCTGCACACTTTTGGTAATAGCCTGTGTGATGAGATATGAAATGGTCCATAGAATAAAAACCGGAAAACCACGCCAAGGTTAGGTTCATTCTAAGAGTCTAAAAATTTAGTTTTTTTCAAGAAAAAAACCAGAACAACATTATAAATGGTGTTTCTGAAGGACCTTTCACTACCTTTTTAGATTGTGCTTGTGATTTTCAGGCAAGCTAAACGTCTGATGAAGACTGCTCTTCTTGGTTATGTGTCTGATCTACTAATTCCTGCCCATGCTTCAAACTCAGTTCAGAAATCACTGATGGGGCCGGGCGCGGTGGCTCATGCCTGTAATCCCAGAACTTTGGGAGGCCGAAGTGGGCGGATCACGAGGTCAGGAGATCAAGACCGTCCTGGCTAACACGGTGAAACCCCGTCTCTACTAAAAAATACAAAAAATTAGCCAGGCATGGTTGCAGGTGCCTGTAGTCCCAGCTACTCGGGAGGCTGAGGCAGGAGAACGGCCTGAACCCGGGAGGCGGAGCTTGCAGGGAGGCGGAAGTTGCAGTGAGCCGAGATAGCACCATTGCACTTCAACCTGGGTGACAGAGGGAGACTCAAAAAAAGAAAGAAATCACTGATGGAACCATCCACTGCCTGCCTGCCTGTAATCACAGCTGACAGCTGAGTTAGGTTTTCCTGTCCCTATTATTTACCAGTTTGTATTGAAATGCTTTCATGGGCTGTGTTTCCAGATTATGAATTCTGTGGAATCAGGAAGTATGTCTCTGTATTGTATTCTTTGGCTTTTTTGTATAGTAAAGGGACTCAAGTAATGTTTGAATGACAGTGAAGGATACAACTTCATTCCTTGCCTGCTTTAATAAATTTTAGTAATAAATTCCCAAAACTATCGTGATGATTAAAAAGTAACCGTAACCTCATATATTAACTTTATTCAAATAGCACTTACAGGAAATATAAAGTAGAAAAATATTTCTGCCCACTTCACCTATGGAGACATGATAAACATGCAAAAAAAATCTAGAAATTAAGCAAAAAGTAGTACAATAATTTAACTGAAAGCAACAAGGGCAAAACTGTCCTCTTTTGTAGTTTATGGTACCTTATAGTAGTGCTCATTAAATTTTGTTTGCTTGATACATTCTGAGGAATATGAGATATCAGAGTTACTAGTAGGGGATGAGTGCTATAAGGCTGGTATGTGAGGGTATTGGGAGAAGTAGGGTTAGTTAGGGGCAGATCTTGAATTCTGGCCAAGAAACTGGTATATAACCCATAAAGAGATAGTCACTATACATGATCAAATAGGAGAATGACACAAAGGAGAAATGACTGTGTAAATTCCTGATGCATAGTAACAGTTGTGAGCTTTAGTTTAATGAAATATTTGTAATAAGAACGTTTGGCCAGGCACCACGGCTCATGCCTGTAATCCCAGCACTTTGGGAGGCTGAGGGAGGCGGATCACCTGAGGTCCGAGTTTGAGACCAGCCTGGCCAACATGGTGAGACCCCCGTCTCTATGAAAAATACAAAAATTAGCTGGATGCGGTGGTGCACACCTCTAATGCCAGCTACTGAGGAGGCTGAGGCACAAGAATCACTTGAACCCGAGAGACGGAGGTTGCAGTGAGCTGAGATCATGCCCTGCACTCTAGCCTGGGTGACAGAGCAAGACTGTCTCAAAAAAAAAAAAAAAAAAAAAAGGGTTTCATTAAACTAAAGCTCATCAATGTTACTACGTTCATAATGTAAATCTCCAAGATACAACACATTTTTGTTGTATTGCTCTAAAAAGAAGAGGATTACTTATTTTTAAAAGAAGTTCCGCATTAAAATTTATCCATATTTAAAACATTGGTGTAGGTGTCTCAAAATAAGAGAAACTAATTTTCTAAAATGTACAAGAAACTATGCTTTTTGATGATAAACTTGCAAGTGATAACTTGATATCTACAAAGAAGCTAAGGCCAAATTAAAATAAAGTATATGGACAGACATCATAAACATCCTCAGATAGATTATCAAGCTATAGGTAGTATGTTACATTTTACTGGGTATTTTTATTTGGGAAAAAAGTGCCCAAACAGCTGCATGTATTTTTAATCTCTCTTATAACTCTCTGAGAACCAGCATGTTAGCATGGCTGTATATAGTAGTCATCCCTTACCCTCTGGGGATATATTCCATACTTTATGAAATGGATCCTCATACCATATCCTTTTTAATACAGGCTCCTTGCAACATAATTCCTGGATTTTCAAAATCCAGCCAACACGGATACCTCTGCTACTCTGTTTTGGCCTTCATAGCTGCTTCCTCTCTCAGACAAGCTTTCTTTTCTAAGTTCAAGCTTGTTAAAGTCTTTGAATATATCCCCAGATGCCTGAAACTGTGGATAGTACCCAACCCTGCATATACTGTTTTTCGTATACATACATACCTATGATACCGTTTATTTTATAAATTCGGCACAGCACAATGCACTTTGAGGCAATTATTAAATAAGAGTTACCTGAACACTAGCACTGATTCCACAATAGCTGATCTGATAACAAGAGACGGCTAGCACATATGGTGTGAATACACCAGACAGAGGGATGATTCACATCGCAGGTGGATGGAATGGATTGGCAAGAGATTTCATCATGCTACATTGAATGGTATGCAATCTAAAACTTATGCATTGTTATAGGAATTTTCCAGTTAATATTTTCAGACCTCAGGTAACTGAAACCACAGAAAGCAAAGCCGTGAATAAGAGGGGACTACTGTAATGACTTGTCATCCATGAATAATTAAGAAGCACGTGAGAATCTATGTTTAAAATAGAAACCTGTATTCATACCTAAATATGAAACAACTCAATATCCCAAGGTCAAACTGTAAATGAGATATACATGAGGTGCAAATACTTCTAACAATGATAATACATGAGATTTTTGTAATTGAGAAATTTAGCTTCTCAGGTGGTAGGAAAACAGCCAGTTGAGAATTCTAAGGCATGAAGCTAAGAGGGTGACTTGTGTTGACCCCAAGCAACTCCATGATGCTGGGATTTCTAAGTCCTTAGAAATTCCTGGCTGGACCTTGTCAGGATGTTTAAAAAACTGTTCTCCTAAAAGCCTCCATTTGGCAGCATGTTCAAAGATTATAGAATGTGGTCTGGCTGCTTCTCAGGGCTTGCTCTATTAGGGAGCAGCCTCCCCACCAAATACACCAAGGCATTTGAGAAGGCTGGCCCTCCAAGCTGCACCTGGGCCATATACTCAACTGGCCTTCCTTATCTCTACAAAATGAGTTCGCCTGTGGAGAGGTTACTTTGGTAATGGGAAGAGAAGTAAGATATGGTACCTGCTTCTCTAAAGAGTTGGTATTCAAGTTGAAATAAATTGTTTCATTTTTGTCCAAAAGGCTGAGAGGCTACACTTTACTTGGATCAAAACAATAAAACACAGACAGTCATTATTTAAGAAAATTTATTTCTACTTCTACAGCAGAAATACGGAAATGGTACAGGTTTGAGCAAACCATGCTTTATGAAATGGATCCTCATACCACATCCTTTTTAATACAGGCTCGTTGCAACATAATTCCTGGATTTTCAAAATCCAGCCAACACGGATACCTCTGCTACTCTGTTTTGGCCTTCATAGCTGCTTCCTCTCTCAGACGAGCTTTCTTTTCTAAGTTCAAGC
>NC_037669.1:42139683-42248678 GCF_003255815.1 Theropithecus gelada | reverse complement strand
CCACATCCTTTTTAATACAGGCTCCTTGCAACATAATTCCTGGATTTTCAAAATCCAGCCAACACGGATACCTCTGCTACTCTGTTTTGGCCTTCATAGCTGCTTCCTCTCTCAGACAAGCTTTCTTTTCTAAGTTCAAGCTTGTTAAAGTCTTTGAATATATCCCCAGATGCCTGAAACTGTGGATAGTACCCAACCCTGCATATACTGTTTTTCGTATACATACATACCTATGATACCGTTTATTTTATAAATTCGGCACAGCACAATGCACTTTGAGGCAATTATTAAATAAGAGTTACCTGAACACTAGCACTGATTCCACAATAGCTGATCTGATAACAAGAGACGGCTAGCACATATGGTGTGAATACACCAGACAGAGGGATGATTCACATCGCAGGTGGATGGAATGGATTGGCAAGAGATTTCATCATGCTACATTGAATGGTATGCAATCTAAAACTTATGCATTGTTATAGGAATTTTCCAGTTAATATTTTCAGACCTCAGGTAACTGAAACCACAGAAAGCAAAGCCGTGAATAAGAGGGGACTACTGTAATGACTTGTCATCCATGAATAATTAAGAAGCACGTGAGAATCTATGTTTAAAATAGAAACCTGTATTCATACCTAAATATGAAACAACTCAATATCCCAAGGTCAAACTGTAAATGAGATATACATGAGGTGCAAATACTTCTAACAATGATAATACATGAGATTTTTGTAATTGAGAAATTTAGCTTCTCAGGTGGTAGGAAAACAGCCAGTTGAGAATTCTAAGGCATGAAGCTAAGAGGGTGACTTGTGTTGACCCCAAGCAACTCCATGATGCTGGGATTTCTAAGTCCTTAGAAATTCCTGGCTGGACCTTGTCAGGATGTTTAAAAAACTGTTCTCCTAAAAGCCTCCATTTGGCAGCATGTTCAAAGATTATAGAATGTGGTCTGGCTGCTTCTCAGGGCTTGCTCTATTAGGGAGCAGCCTCCCCACCAAATACACCAAGGCATTTGAGAAGGCTGGCCCTCCAAGCTGCACCTGGGCCATATACTCAACTGGCCTTCCTTATCTCTACAAAATGAGTTCGCCTGTGGAGAGGTTACTTTGGTAATGGGAAGAGAAGTAAGATATGGTACCTGCTTCTCTAAAGAGTTGGTATTCAAGTTGAAATAAATTGTTTCATTTTTGTCCAAAAGGCTGAGAGGCTACACTTTACTTGGATCAAAACAATAAAACACAGACAGTCATTATTTAAGAAAATTTATTTCTACTTCTACAGCAGAAATACGGAAATGGTACAGGTTTGAGCAAACCATGCTTTATGAAATGGATCCTCATACCACATCCTTTTTAATACAGGCTCGTTGCAACATAATTCCTGGATTTTCAAAATCCAGCCAACACGGATACCTCTGCTACTCTGTTTTGGCCTTCATAGCTGCTTCCTCTCTCAGACGAGCTTTCTTTTCTAAGTTCAAGCGTGTTAAAGTCTCGTTTCTTTGGGCAGCCTAAAGCAAAAGAGATTTGAACAGGTGATTTGTATTATGGTCAGGGGAGGGTATCTTTACCTTGCACTGACGACAGCAGGTTAACAGGGCAGTAGAGGCATGGAGTCCTCTGCTGTCTGGACACTGGGCGTGGCAGTCTCCTCCATGTGCTTCAACTTCCTCCTACGCTTCCGAGAACAGCAGCTCATCCATTCAAGCATAAGTAAGAAGTGCCACACCTCTCCTTTTTCTTCCCTTCTGGCCCCTTTCTTTCAATCTTTATCCTCTCCTTTTCTCTTATACTTTCTCCTCATTCCACCCCACTTCTCTTTTATACTAAATACCTTCTCATTGCCATTTCTATCCCATTTTTCTTCTTTCACTTTTCTTTGTTGCTATCTTTTCTCCTTTCCCAACTTATCTGCATACTCAGACCCTTCTAGTTCCTTACTTCTCTTTTACCAAAAACATTCAGCTTTGGAGATTCCAGACTTTACCAAAATACTACCATTGATGATTTCCACGAGTATCTGTACTACAATTCCATCCTTTGAGTGGGAGAGGCAACCGTCCTCTTCCCTCGTTTCCCTCCATGTAAATGGTCAGATTTCTATGAAGCTTACATACAGGCCAGTTTCAAAACTTTTATACCAAATGAGTGAAACTAGTACCCTAAGCTGATATTTCCTCCTATTTGTGTAATTTCATATGTAAAAGAATTGGGTATATGGAGGAGGAGGAGAAAGGAAAGTTGACGGTGAGAGCAAAATATACAATGGCTAATTTTTCTCTTCCAAATCACATTAAGTTAAAAAGTTCTCCATTCCAGTAGCATTTATGGAAATGGAAATTCCATAAAACTAAAATGTTACAATTTCATGGTAAAGAACAGGAGAAGAACTCGCTGAAGTACACAGCATATAGCCCTGGATGATGCTAGAAGTGATTCCAGGTGAATAATTTGCTTCTGGAGTATTTAAACTCAGCTAGTACAATTGAATATACAAAAGCAATGCAAATTTCTCAGATCCTAGAAGTTTACAGTCCTGTCCACATGTTTCTGCTGGTTTTAACCTGAGAACTACGCATGAGAGGTCAAAGAGGGAGACAAGAAAAAATGAAGTGGGGTAGAACAGAGTTTTCAAGAGAACTTCGCCCAGCTCAGCACATCTGCCCCTTTGTACTCCCATGAGGTCAGCCTAAAATGGTCAGTATTTCCATTTAACTACAAGACTGAAGACAGCCAAAAGTACATTTCCTTTTACTCTGGAATTACTGAGGATAAGAAAGTCAGTTAAGAGTGAGTGTGTAGAACATTTTTAGTATCTTAAAGTAGTTGTAAGACATCTCTTTCCACATGGAAGCTGTGATATACAGAATCATACATGGTATTAAAAGAAGAATTTGACCAAAGCTGCTGAATATAAAAATAACTATAGCTTAATAGCAAGATAGTATAGTATGAGGTTTGGTATCCTGCAAACTTGGGTCTAAATTTTTATCTTGCCACTTGTTAGCTATGTGAGTTTGGGAAAACTATTTACCTGTTAGGGTTATGGGGGTGATTAAGTGAGCTTAACAGTGCCTGTTACATAATAAGCACTCAATAAATGGGAGCAATTTTCCTATTACCTGAATTGGGTCTAGGTTCACATTGTGGCTCATCATTGGGGACATGTGTGGCCTTGGGCAAGTTACTAAGGCTTTCTAAGCTATAGTTTTCCACATCTACAAATGAGGTCCTAATAATACTTATCTTACAGTGTTTTTGTGAGGTTCAGACAAGGTATCAGCTAGAAAAGTACCTGGAATGCAGTGAGTGTTCAATTAGTGATAGCTATTAATTATCATAATCTGTGCTAAAGATTTCTGGACTTGCATTCCTATGTACTGCTTAGGAGCTATGGTCCTTAGACATATGGCCCTGTCTGGCTGAGCTTCAAATAAAGAACCCTGCTAGGAAAGCTCACCATGATGAAGGCAGTTATGGTGAGGGTAAATACACTTGGGTACCAAGAGCACTCTGGAAATATGGAATGGGTTATTAAATATGCCAGTGTCATACTTCTTAATTTACATTATGACATCTGTCATCAGAAACACTTTTTAAATTTACATTACACAAAATGAATTTAGTCCTCCTTCACCACGCCAAAGTTAGGATTTGCTATTTATCCCCAAGGATGACATTCCAGGCTGGTTCCCAATATGCCTTATTTTTTTGCTTATCTTTTCTCATGTAATGTAGAAAGTAGCCTCCTCTTCTCAGAGGGTAAATAAAAGGGTCAATCCCTTATTTATTCTAGGTTTTTGGTGGAGAACATACACACTGGATAGAGAAAAACCCCTTCTCACCTTCTTGCCGTCGATAATCATGGCGATGCATCCTATCACTGTCAGGGCCATCATGAGACAGCAGATCTTCACGCGCATCTTGTTCTTTGCAGCATCAAGCATCTCCAACCTAGTAATACAATGAGATCATGAGAGAAAGTTATTAACTTTTCCCTTTCAGAAGTTGTGCAGGATAAAAAGCTGTGTATAAATTCAAAGTATAGTAGTGTCTATAAATATATATAGGGAGACCTAGAGATCTCTTTAAAAAGGGCCTAGAGATCTCATAGGACTTTGGGGAGGGTGAGGCATTTTTAATAACTCATTTATATATAAAATACAAGATAGCACACACTTAATTAAGTACAAAAGTAAGAATAAAAAGTGAAGTCACAGACAAAGCCAAAAAAACAAAAAAAACATGGGCAAGGCATATTAATCTATACTTGCTATGGTGGACCCCAATTTCAGCTCTCAGGTTTCCAACCAGCCTATAAATGCTAAAAGTGAAACAGGTAGCCATTTCTCCCTGAGGTTCTTAAGAAGATATTATGTGATCTAGTCATCATCTGAAAACATCTTGACAACAGATACTACAATAAGCTTCATATGTTTCAACACAAAGCACAATTCAGAAAGATCAAACATTGGAGAAAGTTAACCAATGTGTTCCATATACCCAGCTTTTTTCTCTCTGTCTTGAACCTGGAATAGATTTGAGAATATCTAAAATAGTAGGAAGGTCCTTTAAGCAATGCTCCTTAATATTTATGTTTTTAATGTTTTGCTAAAATTGAGTGACAGTGAACTTGATATTGTGGTCTTTGGCAAGTGCCAAAATGCAGCTTTTCTAACCTATCCACTGAATACAAACTCATGTGCCTTAAAAAAAAGTTGATGGTTGGTTCATCATTCTTGTGTGAAACCTAAGAGGCTTAACATAGAAGATTCTAAAGAGAAGGCCAATCTACCTTGGTGATTTTGCAAGCAGGCAGTGAGTCATGGTTCTATTTTTAATTTACTTTATTTAAAGAGATGGGGTCTCACCATGTTGCCCAGGCTGGACTCACAATCTTAGACTCAAGCGATCCTCCTCCCTCAGCCTCCTGAGCAGCCAGGGCTATAGGCATGCATTGCCACACCTGGTGGTCACGATTCTGTTACCTCGGTGTCTGGCAGAACCTCAAGGCAGGGGATGTGGAGCCCTTATGGGGCCCAAGATTAACTTCTGGCCTTCTCAGTAGATGTGTAAATAGGAAGTGATTATCTCTAGATGATGGGATTGAAGTGCTTTCTTTCCCCTGAGATATTTAACATATATTACTTTTAAAATTGGGGACAGGATTACTTTAAAAATGCTTGGAAGGAGGCAAAGGATCTGGGATGTTGCAGGTGGAAGGAGGAAGATGAAGGCATGTACAATGTGCTGTAGGAGCTGGTACCTGTGAAGCAGCATGTGGATGGGGTTCTCCAGGCATTTAAGCTGGGCCTGCAGGCTGGCAGGGACTCAATACAACTGCTAAGGACCGTCAAATTGGTCAGTTAGGAGCACCTGAGATTCCACTAACCACAAACTGACTTCCCATGTTGATGGTATTTTATGGGATTTGAAGTGCCATGATCCTCATGAAAAATAATCCATCCCACACGGAGTAACAGGAACGGGCAAGTTAAGCAGTGCCTGTTCAGAACCACCAGCACAAGGATGAATGGCTGCCTAGGCCCAGAAAAGACCCTTCCAGAGTGATTCATGAGGCAGTATTTTGGGCCTGAGGGGATCTTGGAACCAACTATTAGGCAGACTGAGGAAGGTGTTCTACAACAAAGCCTATACAGCATCTCTTACGGCCATGGGTGAATACCAGCTTATTTTCTGTTAGTATAGGAAGAATGAAGGCATAGGCAAGAACCTGATGTCATGGTTATTTCCAGTATTCTCTTATTACCCAGAAGAATACATGACTTGAGCTAAGAAAAACCAGGGCTTTCCTGCTGAAATAATTCTAGTTAAAGTAATGTGCTATCAATTTGACTGGCGGAAGCAGAAAAGCTCTATTAAAGTTGTTGTAAACAGAAAATAAATACTACATATTTCCCTGGGAAAGAAGTCCTGAATGAGCTCAGATCTTTTTCAGTCATGACTTGAAACCAGAGACCAGTCCGTCTCTGTGGCGCAATCGGTTAGCGCGTTCGGCTGTTAACCGAAAGGTTGGTGGTTCGATCCCACCCAGGGACGGAAGTGCTGTTTTTGCCGGGCGCGGTGGCTCACGCCTGTAATCCCAGCACTTTGGGAGGCCGAGACGGGCGGATCATGAGGTCAGGAGATCGAGACCATCCTGGCTAACAAGGTGAAACCCCATCTCTACTAAAAATACAAAAAATTAGCCGGGCGTGGTGGCGGCGCCTGTAGTCCCAGCTACTCGGGAGGCTGAGGCAGGAGAATGGCGTGAACCCGGGAGCTGGAGCTTGCAGTGAGCTGAGATCGCGCCACTGCACTCCAGCCTGGGCCACAGAGCCAGACTCGGTCTCAAAAAAAAAAAAAAAAAAAAAAGAAACCAGAGACCAGAAGATCCAGGAATAGTTTCTTGCTGACAGGGAACTTCCAGGAGCTTTGTCCAAAGTCCCTGTCCCTGAATAGGATGATGCCTCACAGGAGATGACATCTATTTCTCAGAATCTCTTTTTAGCCAAGGTGCCAGCCAGTCAGGGTCTTTAACATGAGGTTAGGGCACTGGTTCTCAACCAGGGGAGATTCCCACCCCCCTGGTGCCCCTTGGACATTTGGCAGTGTCTGGAGACATTTCTGGTTGTCAGTGCTAAAGCAATGCTATGGGCATTGAGAGGGCAGAAGCCAGGGATGCTGCCAAACATCTTCCAACAAATAGGACACCCCCCCGCCACAAAGCATCATCAAGCCCCAAATAGCAATAGTACGGAGTTGAGAAACTGGGTTGGAGGAAACTGCACTCATTATCTACAAACTCTGAAAAAGTTCCAAGATCCCAGCCAAGATCCCTTCCCTTAGGTTTAAGGAAGTTGGTGACAGGAAGCACTCTTTCCTGAATTCCAGAGTGTTGCAATTAAATACTTTTATGTCTAAGGTTGAGTACTTAAATGGATTTGGGGGAATACAGTCATTGTCAGTAGTACTCAATTTATATACGTAGATTAAAAACAAACTTTAAAAAAGTCACACTTCTGTAGCCGGGGGATGAAATCAAATAATCAATTGACTTCAGAGTACCTGACAGTTCTTCACTAGTCACTATGTAACATACCAATGATAAGACACAGGTTTTCTAGCATTGTTTATATTCCAAGTACTTACCAAAGATAAAACATTTGGAAAAGTGAAAACTGTTTACAAATTTGGTTGAAAAGTTCTAAACAGTTGGAACTCAGAGGCATTGTTTTTCCCTTACGTTAGTGAGAAATGAAAGCTGCTTGGAATACTAAATTCAGCACTCACGAGACAGTCTCTGGGATTTCATCTTCCTTTTTGAAGCGACCTGACCATATCAGCATCTTTTTCTGCCAATCCGTAGGTTTGTGTAAAGGCACTCTGTGGCTGTAAGTGCCTATGAGAAAAACCAAACAAGAAATCTTACGTGTTTGAGATTATAACTCTCAAATTTAATAACAGAAAAATGGTATTAGTGCTTTTTAACTAGTCACTAAACAGAAACACTGAGAAACTTCAAGTTAATTAGAGCTTTATTTGAATGGAATTTCTTAGGATGCTTCATTTTCCAAATAAGATTATAAAATCCCATGAGGTAAAATAAAAGCATTATTTCCCAATATAAGCCTCATCCATTGAAAACTGAAAGAACATCAAGAACAAAAATATGAAGTAAGGATGAACAAGGAGGGAACAGTGAGGAGCTTGTCTGACTTCAGTAGATTAAGAAAAAGTTTGTAAGGTACAATCAGATTTTACCAGAGCTTGAATGTCAGGCTAAGGGGTTTAGAGTTGATTGGGAACTACTGTACATTTTGAAACACGGAAGAAACTAATGTTTTAGGAAGGCTTACTATCTGTACAATGGATGGAGAGAGAAAAGGGGGACAGGGTAGAGTGGGCAAAAAGTCTAAATGGGAGACTGTAATACAAGGGTGAGGGGATATAGTCTGAACCAGAGTTGCAGCAGTGGGAAGAGAGATGAAGTCAGTCTGAGGATGACTGAAAGCATGTGGAGACTGCTTAAGACAAAGAGGAAGGAGTCACGAGAACATCAAACTTGGATTACTAAGACAACAGCAGTATTGTAACTAAAAGAAGACAGGAAAAGACCCAGCTGAAGAAAGAAAGAGCATGAATACTACTTAAAAGATTTGTTGAGTCTGAAGGGAATACATGCCATCTGAGTCATTTCATTAATAAGTCGGGACTAGAGATAAAAATCAGTGCAAAGGGAGAGCCAGTAAGGGTAATAAGGAGAAGGTCCTACTTATATTTTACCTAACATATAGTATCTTAATTTGGTTCATCTTTGGAGTTCTTTAAAACATAATTTCTGGACTACTATTTACTTTGGTGCATCCATTCTCCTAGAGAAAGCTCCAGTCTGGGCCGGGCGCAGTGGCTCAAGCCTGTAATCCCAGCACTTTGGGAGGCCGAGACAGGCAGATCACGAGGTCAGGAGATCGAGACCATCCTGGCTAACACGGTGAAACCCCATCTCTACTAAAAAATACAAAAAAAAAAAAAACTAGCTGGGCGAGGTGGCGGGCGCCTGTAGTCCCATCTACTCGGGAGGCTGAGGCAGGAGAATGGCGTAAACCCGGGAGGCTGAGGCAGGAGAATGGCGTAAACCCGGGAGGCAGAGCTTGCAGTGAGCCGAGATCCGACCACTGCACTCCAGCCTGGGTGACAGAGCGAGACTCCGTCTCAAAAAAAAAAAAAAAAAAAAGAGAAAGCTCCAGTCCAACCGTAGAGGCAAGATGAAAATGACAAATGGTGAAAATGAAGAAACCACTGTGCATGTGCCCATGACCAGTAGGAGTACAACACGGGAGGTCTGCTGTAGGAACATGGGCCTACGTGTGAGTAAAACATGAGAAGTGTGATGTAGGACATGAGCCTGCATATGAGTAAAACATGGGAGGTATGATGTAGGAACATGGGCCTCCCTCAGGCCTCCCATGTTGTATGATGTAGGAACATGGACCTCCCTCAGGCCTCCCATACTGTGCTCATATTGGTCATGTGCACATGCACAATGTAAACACAATGTGTTCTCTCTACATGGGAGGGTATGATATGGGAACCTCTCTCTTTTGGGTTCTTTTGATTCCAAGTTTTCCTACTCCTTGGGAGCTATCTACTCCATAAATAGAAAAAATAAAAACTTACGGGATGGAGCTCTGGGACTTTCCTGTGGTTTTATGCAAAATCCATTTATTATCTTCAAATCAGAGCTTCTGGTAAGCCTTAGAGATGAGGAAACATCTCTTTCACATAACCTAAAACAGCTTCCTAAAAAAGAGAGAAAAATGTTTCAAAGAAAGAAAATGTGATGTTTTCTCAAAATAAGAAATACCTGCAAGTTACGTTTCATTTATAAAAATTAGTTCATTTAGGAAATGAATTTACTATATGTAAGATACACATACTATATTTAAAGTGCTATGCTTGATGCTCTTTTAAAATATAAATGTTTTATTGATTAGGAAATTAGGAATTTACAACATAAAAATGTTACCAGCTGTAAATTTTAAATAAGTACTTCTCACATGTGTCTTATCATAACAATGGCTCTGGTGGCAATATTATGTATTATGGCATCAGGGCTGTTTAGGTGAAGATTAGTAACCTCCCAAAAGTGATAAACTAGGTCACCAAGTTGCCAATACTATGCTGATAAACTGGTTAGGGGGCTGCAGTGGTCAGCAAGAAGTAACTCTAGAAAGCCTTGCTCCTTGTAAGCCACAAGTCCCTAATTAGAAATCAATTTTAGATGTAGTTTTGAACTAAATATAACTTTAAAACTACATATATAAGAATATATGTAGTTTATTTTAAAAATTTAAACTCAAAGCACAGATAGAGAGTAGTATTACGAACCCCTATATACTCATCACCCATTTTCAACAATGATTGCTATATGGCTAATAAGTATCATTTAACCTCTATAAAAACCCTGGAAGACAACCTAGGCAATACCATTCTGGACATAGGAATGGGCCAAGATTTCATGATGAAGATGCCAAAAGCAACTGCAGCAAAAGCAAAAATGGACAAATGGGATCTAATACATTTAACTTTTACTGTGCAGAAACTAAACAGATTCTGCAGAGCAAAAGAAACTATCAACAGAGTAAACAGACAACTTACAGAATGAGATAAAATTTTTGCAAACTATGCATCTGACAAAGGTCTAATATCCAGCTCTATGAGAAACTTAAACAAATTTACAGGAAAACACCAGCCTATTAAAAAGTGGGCAAAGGACATGAGCAAACACTTTTCAAAAGAAGATACACATGCAGCCAACAGGCATATGGAATAAAAAGTAACATCACCGATCACTAGAGAAATGCAAATCAAAACCACAATGCAATGCCATCTCACAACCAGCCACAATGCCTATTATTTATTTAATTTTTAGATATATACTATTTTAATCAGACTACACTTTCAACATTTTACAGATAAAATTATAATCACCTGAGCTTTTAAAAAATAAAAATTAGGCACAAATACACATATTCATAATTGCACTGGCAAACAGTTCTTACGAGATATTTAAATCTTTGTGAAAGGATAGCCCCCTTCTTTTCCCATGTGCCCTCAAGTCAAGCCTGATCTCTCTCCCTGTCACCCATAAAATCTCACTTTATGTTCCATGAACCAGGATCGCATGAACTAACCTGAAAGAAAAGGAGTTCTCTGTCTATATAATAATGTTGGCAAAATAAATCGACATATGTTTAACAAAAGCACACAAAATAAGAGATACAATCAGGTAAATATTATTAAGTCACTCTTTCATCATGAACATAAAATTATAATTCTACTTTTGTAAATTTTATCAACAGATTCTCAAATGCCACACTTGATGTATACATATAAGAAGAATAAGAAAAAATAAATGAAAAATGCATTTTCAGATATATTAAACAAAATCACTTTTATGAAAAATAAGCAAAGTAGCATTACAGTTATTACTCAACTTTCAAAAGGTCACACAAATATGACTCTTGTTGGCAAATATTAGGATAAAACATTTTCATAGAAATATCAAGTATATACAGAAAGCAAAACATATTTAAGATATAAGATGTATTTATGATTTAAAATAATCTCTGCACATCATGAGAATATTCAAGACTCTATTGAATTTCTCCCCAAATGAACATCTCTATATAGTAACTATATTCTCAGTCTTGCTTTTTTTTTTTGAGATGGAGTTTCCCTCTTGTTGTCCAGGCTGGAGTCTAGTGGCACAATCTTGGCTCACCGCAACCTCTGTCTCCCAGGTTCAAGCGATTCTCCTGCCTCAGCCTCCCAAGTAGCTGGGATTACAGGCACCCGCCACCATGCCCGGCTAATTTTTTCGTATTTTTAGTAGAGGTGGGGTTTCTCCATGTTGGTCAGGCTAGTCGCAAACTCCTGACCTCAGGTGATCCGGCCACCTCAGCCTCCCAAAGTACTGGGATTACAGGCATGAGCCACCGTGCCTGGCCATTCTCAGTCTTTATTTATTTAGTAAGTTCTGGGATACATGTCCTGAACGTGCAGGTTTGTTACATAGGTATACACATGCCATAGTGGTTTGCTGCGCCCACCAACTCGTCATCTACATTAGCTATTTCTCTCAATGCTATCCCTCCCCTAATCCCCTACCCCCGACAGGCCCTGGTGTGTGATGTTCCCCTCCCAGTGTCCATGTGTTCTCATTGTTCAACTCCCACCTATGAGTGAGAACACATGGTGTTTGGTTTTCTGTTCCTGTGTTAGGTTGCTGAGAATGATGGTTTCCAGCTTCATCCATGTCCCTGTAAAGGACATGAACTCATCCTTTTTTATGGCTGCATAGTATTCCATGGTGTATATGTGCCACATTTTCTTTATCCACTCTATCACTGATGGGCATTTGGATTGGCTCCAAGCCTTTGCTATTTTTTTTTTTTTAAATGGAGTTTTGCTCTTGTTGCCCAGGTTGGAGTGCAATGGTGTGGTCTCAGCTCACTGCAACCTCCACCTCCCAGGTTCAAACAATTCTCCTGCTTCAGCCTCCCGAGTAGCTGGGATTACAGACACCTTCCACCATGCCCAGCTAATTTTTGTATTTTTAGTAGAGACGGGGTTTTACCATGTTGGCCAGGCTGGTCTTGAACTCCTGACTTCAGGTGATCCTCCCACCTCAGCCTCCCAAAGTGCTGGGATTACAGGCGTGAGCCACCGCGCCTGGCCAGAATGGGTACTATTAAAAAGTCAAAAAATAAGGGATGCTGTGGAGAGGTTTCAGAGAAAAAGGAACACTTATATGCTATTGATGGGAGTATAAATTAGTTCAACCATTGTGGAAAGAAGTATGGCGATTCCTTAAAGACCTAAAAACAGAACTACCACTGGACCCAGCAATGCTATTACTGGGTATATCTCCAAAGGAATATAAATGTTCTATCATAAAGACACATGAATGTGTTTGTTGACTGCAGCACTATTCACAACAGTAAAGACATGAATCAACCTAAATGTCCATCAATGGCAGACTGGATAAAGAAAATGTGGTCTTTTCTTTAGGCCGGGCACAGTAGCGCATGCCTGTAATCCCAACTACTTGGGTGGCTGAGGCATGAGAATTGCTCACTTGAACCTGGGAGTTGAAGGTTGCAGTGAGCCTAGATCATGACAGTGCACTCCAACCTGGGCAAGAGTGAGACTGTCTCAATAAATAAATAAATAAAATAAGGAAATGTGGTACATATACACCACAGAATACTACACAGCCTTAAAAAAAGAATGAGAACATGTCCTCTGCAGGAACACAGATGGAGCTGGAGGTCATTCATTATCCTTAGCAAACTAACACAGGAACAGAAAACCAAATACTGCATGTTCTCATTTATAAGTGTGAGCTAAATAATGAGAACACATGGACAGACAGAAGGGAACAACAAACACTGGGGCCTATCTGAGGGTTGTGCGTGGTAGGGAGGAGAGGATCAGAAAAAATAACAAACGAGTACTAGGCTTAGTACCTGGGTGACAAAATAAACTGTACAGCAAACCTCTGTGACATGAGTTTACCTATGTAACAAACCTGCACATGTACCCCTGAACTTAAAAAATTTAAAAAATATCGTTTCCCCTAAACTCCACCTATTATCTACCCCTTACTGGATTGTTTTAAAGCAAATCCCAAGTATTATATTAGTTCATCCATAAATACTTCAGTATGTATTTCAAAATCATATCTGAAATATTAATATAATTTTAAAAGGTTCCTTAATATCAGTATATTATGATCAAATCCTATTAAGATGAAATTTCCGATAGGCTCTTTTTTTTTTTTTTTTTTTTTTTACAGTTGGCTTATTCAAAATAGGTGCACAAACTGAGTATGGCTAATGCTTCCTGAGTTTCTTTAAATCTATAGGTCTCTCCTTTTACATTTTTTAAAATCATTTATTTGTTAAAGAAACCAGTCATTAGTCCTATAAAGTGTCCCTCAATTTTAGATTTTGCTTATCACACCCCCATGGTGTTATCCAACATATTCTCCAAACTCCTCTATTCCTTGTAAACAGATTTTTGAGGCCTGAAAAATTCAGATTAGATCTTTTAGCAAGAATGTCATAGGTGATAGGTACTGTGTATGTCTTATTATGCCACATCAATAGGCATATGCCAATTTTGTCTTTCATATTAAGATTGATCAGTAGATGCTATCAGTCTGATTCACCTTTCATAAGGTTCCCCATCAACCTTTCATCTAATTTCTTTTTTTTTTTTTTTTTAGCAGACAATGGTGATTATTACCTAGATCCATTTATTTCATTAGGGATTGCAAAATGGTGGTATTCTCCCCTTTCACATTAACTATTTGGTTATCTTAAGGCATAAATCAAGCAGAAAATGTGGAATAAATGCTGGATTATTGCCCTTTGCCAGTTTTCAAATGAACAAATTGGTTTTCTTGCAACTGCCTTATGTTGCATTTTTACACATGTGATGTGCTCTAGACTATTTCAGTTGTTCCTTTTAATCCCATCTTTAGTTATTAGGAACCCTTCTAAATTGGCTGTCGAGTCCTTTCAACACATCCTTAGTGGTCATTGATAGCTTTCTTTCTGACAAGATATTCTAGACTGATTTTAAATGTTTTCTGCCCCTGAGTTGGAATCACACATTCCTCTCAACGGGCTCTGGTTCTTTTAAAGAAATGTTTTTAGAGACTCCTTAGTGGGGGGCTCATTTTTTTTCAGTTTGTCACTGTTTTTGCCTTTTCAGTGAATAAAGCTAGGAAATACCTTCATAAAATAAATACATTTAAGAAATTAGTTTTAATTAGGAATTCTTACCTTCAGCTTTAGCATGAATAATTTTAATTAATTAAAATCAGAAGCAGAGACAACCAGAAATAGTTTTGATCAGGTGGGAGAAAAGGCGAGTAATTCTGATCTTGGGACTGTGGTGCAGATGGGGCCAGGTCTGGTATAAGCTCCTGAGATCAGAAGACATCTAAGAGCCCCTGAGTCTCTAGGATGTGGAAGAGTGGAACAGAAATGAAAGCTGGAAAGGCACCAGAGATAAATCTAACTAGGGCCTTGCCAATATATGATGCTCTAGATGATAGAAATTGAATGCCCAAGACGTGTATTGAATGTAGTAAGAGTGTGCCCTCAGACCTTTGTGGTTGAAAATGAATTTGCTAGTGGATAAAAAGACTGTGCCTTGGAAGTTCCAAACTCCCACTTGGGTGTCTTGCAGCCTCAGAGTCTGGAGCAGTAAGGGGAGGTAAGAGAGGCAGTAGGAGTAAAACATTGTTACAGAGGCAGTTTTCCCAATGATGGTGAAAAGCATCATTTCCTCACTTTTCCCCCTTGCTGTTAAAAAATATATATATATATATCTTTTGAACATAACAAGTTAAAAGATACTACTGTGGACTTCTCACGAAATATGTTCATGTTTAAGATTTTAAAAATAATACTTTTATTGATACATAATTCCCTATCTTAAAACTCACTTTTAAAGTGTGAAATTCAGTGGTTTTCATGTATTCACAAAGTTGTGTATTGATCAGTACTATCTAATTCCAGAAGACATTCATCACCCCAGAAAGAAATCCTGAATACATTAGCAGTCATTCCCTGTTTCCTCCTTCCCCGAACCCTAGAAAATCACTAATTTGATTTCAGTCTCTATGGATTTGCATATTCTGGACATTTTATATAAATGGAATCATACAACATGTGGTCTTTTATGACTGTCTTCTTTTACTTATATTTTCAAGGTTCATCCATGCTGTAGCATTTGTCAGTACTTGATTCCTTTTTATTGACTAATTTTATTCCACTATACCAGAGTTTGTTTACACATTAGTCAACTAATGGACATTTGGGTGGTTTCCACTTTTTGGCTATTATGAATAACGTCGTTATAAACATTTGTGTACAAGTTTTTAAGGAACATGTATTTTCGTTTGTGGGGTATATACTAAGGGGTGAAATAACTGGGTGATACAACTCTCCATTTAATCATTTAAGGAATTACAAGACCATTTTCCAAGTGGCTGTAACATTTCACATTTTCATATATGAGGGTTCCAATGTCTTCACATCCATATCCACATTTGTTGTTCTTTTTGATTATAACTGTCCCAGTAGGAATGAAGTGGTATCTCATTGTAGTCTTAAGTTACATTTATCTAAAAGTAATAATGAGGATCTTTTCATGTACTAATTGGCCATTTGCATATCTTCTCCAGAGAAATATCTATATAGTTCCTCTGCCCATTTTTTTTAAGTAGGGTTATGTCTTTTTGAGTTGTAAGAGTTCTTTCCTTATCTGATATATAATTTACAAATATAGTGTCCCATTCCATGAGTATCTTTTCACTATCCTAATGATGTCCTTTGAAGTATAAAAAAATCTAATTTAGGTGAGGTCCAGTTTATCCATCTTTTATTTTATTGCTTGAGCTTTTGGTGCCATATACAAGGTCACAAAGATTTACTCCTATATTCTAGAATTTCAGAGTTTTAGCTCTAATATTTACGTCTGTGATCCATTTTGAGTTACAGTAGTATACTTTATGTGGAAAGGATCCAAATTCATATTTTGGCATGTAAATGCCCAGTTCTCCCAGCACCACTTGTTTAAAAGACTATTCTTTTCCTGAGTTGTTTTAGCGCAATACAGAAAATCAATTGACCGTTAATATGAGAGTATATTTCTGGACTATCAGTTCTATTCCACTGATCTAGATGTCTGTCCTTATGCCAGCACCACACAGTCTTGATTATTACAGCTTTGTAGTTTTTAATCAGGACGTATGAGTCATCCAACTTGGCTTTTCTTTTTAAAGATTAGTTTGCCTACTCAGGGTCCCTTAAATTTCTGTATGAATTTGAGGACAAGTTTGCCAATCTCTGCAAAGGCCCCAGCTGGGATTCTGTCGGGGATTGTGTTCAATCTGTAGATCAATTTGAGGAATACTTTCATCTTAAAAATATTAAGTCTCTCAAACCATGAACATGGGATGTCTTTCCATTTATTTGGGTCTTCTTTAATTTCTTTCAGTAGTGTTTTTGCAATTTCCAGAGTACGTTTTAAACTTCGTTATTCTTTTTGATGCTATTATAAATGGAATTGTTTTCTTCATGTTTGCATCATTTATTGCCCATTTATCTTGCATACTGCAAAACTGTTCAACATTTAGTCTAATAGGGTATGTGTGTGTATGTATTCCTTAGGATTTTCTATATACATGATCATGTTATCTGGGAATATAGTTTTACTTCTTTTGCCACTTACTGTTTTTCCTACCTAAATTCCCTAACGAGAACCTCCAGTACAGTGTTGAATAGAAATGTTGAGAATGGACATCCTTGTCATGTCATGGCAGAAAAGCATTCAGCCTTTCACCATTAAGTCAGATGTTAGTTGCAGGTTTTTCATTTAATGCCCTTTATCAGGTTGAGGAAGTGCCTTTCTATTCATAGTTTCTGAGTGTTTATAGTGAAGAGAAGTTGCATTTTGTCAAATGCTTTCTCTGTGTTTACTGATGTGGTTGTGAGTTTTTTTCCTTCATTCTATTAACATGGTGAATGATGTTGAGTCAGGAGTCCTAACCTTACATTTTTAGCATAAATCCCACTTGATCACAATCTATAATTTTTCATGTCACTGGATTCATTTTGTAGTATTTTCTTGAGGATTTCTGCATCAATATTCATAAGGGATCTATATGGGTCTGTAGTTTTCTTGAGATTTTTTTTTGCGGGGGGGTTTGGTATGAGGATAATGTGGCCTCATCCAATGTATTGGGAAGTGATCCCTCCTCTTTTGTATTTTGGAAGAGTTTGTGAAAGATTAATTCTATCTTTTTCTTTAAGTGTTTGGTAGAACGCACAATTGAAGCCATCTGGGCCTGGACTTTTTCTTTGCAGGAAGTTTTAAAATCACTAGTTCAATCTCCTGTTATAGGACTTTTCAGATTTTTTATTTTTTCTTGACTTAGTTTTGGTAATTTTTGTCTTTCTATAAGTGTGTCCATTTCATCTGGTTTATGTCATTTTTGGCATACAGCTGTTACGCACTCCATGTTATGTCAAACAAGTGCTGCTGATTATTTTCAACAAATGCACCAGGGAAAACACTGTTTGCAGTGAATAAACTCCAAGTCAGGTGAAAAAAGACAAGCCCTATGAATGGGGTTTCCAGCGAACTGTCAGACAAGTCAAATAGTAACAATTCTCGAGCTGAGTTTTGGAGAACTCTAAACCCATTCTGCCTTCTTCAGTGCCTGCAAGGCTGCTGGTTTTCAAAGCAACTGTGACTTGTGAGGCTGCTGGTTTTCAAGGCTATTGTGAAGCTGAGAGAAGACAGGAATAAAGCAAGTTAAAACTCCACAAGACTTGCTGTCCTACCACGATTTCAGTCTTTTTTTTTTTTTTTTTTTTGATAAATGCTCCTCAGATTGTTACAAATGCCTGGTAATTTTCCAGAGTTCTGGAAAAGTTGCTTCTGCCAACTTCCGGCAGTGTTATCATTGCTTTTAGGTAAAAATGGATTTTCAGAGGTCCTTACTCTTGACACATCTGAAGTTGGAATCTCTAACTGTGGTTACCTGCCACATGGTCTTTTTCATAAAAGGCCTCATTTATTTCCTTTTTCAGGGCTATAAATCCCAGAACGCTTTGCCTGGGTCTGGTAAGCACATCATCTGTAATACCTAGTGGAAAGGAGATAAATTAATTGCTTTTAGCTTGTTTCCTCATTTAAAACATGGATAATGCAGTGTTTCTTGTACCAAAGCTGATTTGAGGGTTAAATGGAAAAGCAAATATGGGAGCATCTGGTAAGACACTTGAAACACAGCAGGCTCTCTGTTAAGTTTATTTTTTAAAAAATATTATGTAAAACATTAACTTCGATAAAATGCTTCTAGAACACTTTTCAATTTTACCCAAATATAGTTAGGATTTCTGATAAAGGTAATTATGCAGTTAAGAGGCCATGGGAAAAGTCTATGAAACTCTTCAACAGCTTTTAATAGCACTGAGGATTAAGACACAATTATTAAATCTTGTGATCCTCAAACTTTAGTGTTTTAGTGTGAATCAGAGGAATGCCTTGTTAAAACACAAATCATGAGGCTGCCTACCTCCAGTTTCTGCATCCACAGTTCTGTAATGGAGGCTGTGAATTCGCATTTCTAACAAGTTCCTAGGTGATGCTGCTACTGCTGGTTCTGGACTGTACTTTGAGAACCTAGGAGTTTCTCTCCCCTAAGATGTGGTTAAACATACGTAACATAAAATCTACTATTTTAATTATTTTTAAGTGTTCAATTCAGTGGCGTTAAGTACATTTACACTGCTGTGCAACTAATTACTACTATCCATCTCCAGGACTTTTTCATCTCCCCAGAGAACCACCGGTTTAATGTGACCTACAAGGCCCCATCTCACACAATGCTGTCCCATTCCTCCTTTGGCAGGCACTTACAAAAGGAACAAGGTTAACTGGCAGCAAGCTAGGAGGACTCTGCTCTTTAAACAGAAAAAGAATCAATAGTTATTTTGTAAGACAGCTGTCCCTCCCCATCCCTCCTAATTAGAACAAAGGCAGTTTAGGAGAACAGAAGACAAACCGCCTCTCAGCTAGCTCAGTTTGAGAAATAATTCAGCAAAAAATGCTAACATGTATACTTCCTATCAGTGACATCAATGTATGCTGGAGATATTCATTCAACAAAGTACTTCCTATGTGCCAGGCATTGTTTTAGGAAATATACAAAAAAGATAAAAATCTGTGCCAATAGAACTTGCATTCTACTGGGGAAAAAGTTTTATATATATATATATATATATGTTAGATACTAAGTGCCAGAGAGAAAAAAAATAAACAATGGGGACATGAAGTATGTGTTTGGAATGGGCTGTGTATGAAATTTTATATAGGGTAGTTAGGAAGTCCTCTGTGAGAATGTCACTCTTGAAGGGAAGCAAGGGCTAGCTATGCAGCTATCTGGTGGAAGAATATTCCAAACAGAAAGAATTATAAATGCAAAGACCCTAAAAGATTCTAGAGCCCATAAAGAGGAGGCCAGTATGGCCAGAACAGAATGAATAACGGGAAGACAAGTAGAATTTGATGTCAGAGGTACCTGAGGTAGCCATGGGGGGTAGGAACTTGGAGACATGAGAGGTTCACCTAGATCAGACTATATCTCCCAACTTTTTCTTACTACAACTTCATATTGTATGCTAATAACTTTTACCTCCCTACAGTATAAATGCTGATTAAAACATATGAATATTATCTTATTATAGATATTAGAATAATAGACTAATGTAAAAAATATTTTTTTAAAGACAAGGTCTTGCTCAAAAAATATTTTTAAAAATTTTGTCAGTACATAGTGAAACCCTATCTCTACAAAAAATACAAAAATGAGCTGGGCACAGTGGCATGCGCCTGTGGTCCCAGCTACTCAGGAGGCTGAGGCAGGAGGATGGCTTGAGCCCTGGAGGCAGAGCTTGCAGAGAGCTGAGATCATGCCACTGCACTCCAGCCTGGGTGACAGAGCCAGACCTTCTCTCAAAAATAAAATAAAATAAAATTTAAAATGTAAAAAAGTTATCACTAAAAAATGTCTGAAGTATTTGATGTGGTCTTGGTTTTTATTTTGCAATTATAACAACATGACAGTATAAACAAGCTTTAATATCATTACTAAGACCTTCGTTTTCTCTCAAAGAGACAGAATATATTGACCAGATGCCCAAGCCAGACATTTTCCATCCTTTGGTGGATCACGATTAAAAACATACAAACCAAAAGAAAAACAGCCCTTTAACCCTCTGGCTGGACTTGCAGCTTGTCCCTGGCTGACAAGTTCTGTGTCTCCAGGGTCCTAGCAGGAAGTTAAGATGAAGCCTCACAGCTGTCTCTAAGGCTCTGGGTGGCAAATGGCTAATCTTAAGAGTAAAGATTCTCAAACTTTTTTATCTATCAAAATCAGCTGGGGGACCCGTGAAACAGATTACTGTACCCCACTGATACAGTAAGTATGGACAGAACCTGAGAATGTGCAGTTATAACAATTGCCCAGGTAATGGTGACACTTCTGCTATGGGGGACCCATAATTTGAAAACCAGTGCTTCAGAAATATTATTGCTAGCTGGAGGCTATAGTGGTCAGCCAGGGTGAGGCTGGTTGAAATACCAGCTTTTCTCCTGGTAGTCCCCTCCTTTCCATAAATATCCTTTCTAACCCCATGATAGACAGTGAGGAAAGGTAGGGATGCTTTTTCTTTCTCAGAATCTTTCAAGGTCCTCTTGGAGAGAACCATAGGTGATGTGACTGGAGATATGACAACTCTCTGGGAATCAGAGGATCAATATTACAACCCACTCCCCAGAGTGGCTATCTGAAACTCTCTAGGCCTTAGCTGTTGACCTGGGCTTTGTGACAGAAACAGACTCCCTATATCCGTTTTCTCATCCTTCCCTGCAGGCTTGGAGAAATACCAGTCTTCCTTCATTCTTAAGTAGTAATCCCTCTCCTGAGGGATGTTGTACCAAACTTATCCTTATTTTCCACTGCCTTTTTCCTGCCAAATGTTATTTCCCCCATTTTTAAAATCAAAACTAAAAAACCTAATTTTTTTTTTTTTTTTTTTTTTTTTTTTAGAGACAAGGTCTCACTTTGTCACCCAGGGTAAAGTGCAGTGGAGCGATCATAGCTCACTGTAACTTTGAACTCCTGGGCCCAAGCGATCCTCCTATATCATCTTCTGTAGTAGTTGGGACCACAGGCAGATGCCACCATGTCTGGCTAATTAAAAAAATCTGTTTTGTAGAGATGGGGTCTCGCTATGTAAAAACCTTTGTACCACCAAGTTGTTATACACCATGTTATTATGTAAAAAACTTTTTGTAAAATATAAAACTAACACTTGCTCATTAAAGAAAATTTGCAAGTTAAAAAAATATGTGAAGAAAAATAAAAGCACTCATAACACCACCACTTAGGGATAACAACTTGGTGCATTAATATTTCTTTTCAGACCTTTCCTATACTTATATACAACATACACATTTTTCATAATCAGATAATCCTGTATCTTGCTATGTCACAAATACTTTCCAAGATATTAATAATTTTAGTAACTGTATAACACCCAACACACAGCTATAACCTGAATGTAGTAATTCCCTACAACTTGATTTGTTTCCAATTTTTCACTATTATAAGTGATGTTTCAATGAACAGTTCTCTACATACATCTTTGATGGTACTTCTAATTATTTTCTTAGAACAAAATTCTGGAAGTGAAGGGTAAAAGTGTATGAAACCCTTTAAGGTTCCATCTACATCTCTATCTATCTTGTTCCATCTACATCTCTATCTATCTTATTTATCTATCTTTATATCTATCTATCTATCTATCTATCTATCTATCTATCTATCTATCTACCTAAACTACTTTCCAGAAAGGCTGACTACTTCTCCAGTAACTTCTACTAGTAGTTAGTGAAAATTCTGTCTTATTACCCTACAATAACACTGAAGGTCCACTATGTTGGACAAAGCATTCACTTGTTCTCAACAGGTCCTATTTTTTTTTTTTTTTTTTTGAGACGGAGTCTCGCTCTATCGCCCAGGCTGGAGTGCAGTGGCGCGATCTCGGCTCACTGCAAGCTCCGCCTCCTGGGTTCACACCATTCTCCTGCCTCAGCCTCCCGAGCAGCTGGGACTACAGGCGCCCGCCACCTCGCCCGGCTAGTTTTTTGTATTTTTTTTAGTAGAGACGGGGTTTCACTGTGTTAGCCAGGATGGTGTCGATCTCCTGACCTCATGATCCACCCGTCTCGGCCTCCCAAAGTGCTGGGATTACAGGCTTGAGCCACCGCGCCTGGCCAGGTCCTATTAATAAAATTCTAATTTCCTCTTTTTCATAGCTCAAATGATTGAATAAATGGCATGTATCCACAACTTCACTTCACCACCCACACTTTATTTTGCTACAATGTTTCCTTCTCCAATCATTTTAATAAAATTACTCTACCAACATTAGTAACCTCTTTCTAGTCATACCATTTTTTTAGATTCTCATCATTAGCCCTTCTGACTCTATTATTGCCATTTTTGTGGCCATATGACTCTACTGATCTCATCCTTCTACAAGGATTCAATGCCTTCTTACATTGTACCACCATATTCCCTCACTTCATCTCCAACCTCTATGACCTATCTTCTTTAATGTCTTCTTTCCCAGTTCCTATGTCACACCTCCAAGGCTTAGTCCTTGTTTCTATTCTGTGCTAAAAGGACTCATCCATTCTGTTTTAAAAATCCACTCCAGACTAATTGCTCCCATATCTTTATCTCCATAACTTTACTCTTCCTTTACCCTCAGGTCTTCAACCTCTCACCACCTATAACTCAATGCCATCTAAACCTACTCAATAATGTGCTATCTTCTCTGCCAAACTAACACAAATCTTTGATGGCATTTCTGATTATTTTTCCAACTTTCTTATTTCTGACAATGAGGCAATACTTCCGTAGTCCTCAATATTAAAAAACTTGTCTTTAAGTCCTTCCTTACTCAGTATCTCCAAACTCATCCTTTCTTCAAGACACTTCCTGAATATATTCCTTTGTTATTTCCATCATCACCTCACACATCAGTTACTGTAACATCTTCATAGGTAGCAGCAGTTCAACTGGTATGTAGTTACTGTGTTAATTTTCCAGAAATGTTTCTTGTATTACTTCTCCTACTAAAAGGTTTTTTTGGTTCAAATTCATTTGGTTCAAACTTCTCCAAACACCACACTTTATCTCCTATTACCTCCTGATCAAAATCCAAGGTAATCTTTCCTCTCATAGCCTTTTTCAGACTCATTACCGCCCCTACATGTGCTCACATCACTCTCAAACCCCTTTGTTTCAATGGAGCCTTCAAGAATCTCAGAATTCTTGAAGCCGATGGTATACTGGAGGGGGCCAGTGGAGACAAGTCCTGATTTGTAGTGTTTGCCAATAACCCTTACCATAGCAGATCTTAAGCTACTAATGTAACATCACCGAATATGAAATTGGGAAGAGACTTGCACAAAGTCAGTGGCTCCAGGACACCACAGCAGCACTTATAATCTGGTCTGTAATCTAAAGCTTTATATATATACTGTTTTGTATAGGTTATTCTGGTGTATTATATGTTTGTTTGTTCACTGCAATAAATCAGCCATAGGAGTGGTGCAGTCCATTCATTTTAGAGCCTTCACAGTATACATACAGGGCATTCATTGTGTACTCAATAAATACTTGGTAAGACCTGGAGAGGAGCAATAAGCAAAGCCAAAGGTGGGGTTAGTTAAAATGGGTATGTTCTCATTTAAGGTTGGTTAGCAAGAACAAACAGAACAATAAGGTAGCAGAATGTGATAGAAAGAAAATCAGAATGGGAGCCAGGGGATATTGGCTATGTCCCAGGTCTGTACCTGTGTGATCCTTAGCAAGCCGATTCCCTTCTTGGCCCTTAAGTTTCCTCATCTGTAAAAATTAGAGGACTAGATTACCTGACTTCTAAGGTATCTCTCTACTCTAATGCTCTGAAATGTCAGTTAAACTAAAAGGAAGGCAGCCCATAGTCCATTACATTGGTAACAATAATGATGATAATAAATTCATTTTCAAATCTGACCAGTCAACAGAGTTTAGGGCAGCAAAACTTTCTTTCAAGAAGAAACATTCTTGTAAGGTCATTCTATTCCTTTGAACTAATAATCATTCTGTAGAAAGATACAATATCCTAAAAGTTATATCTATTTTATTCTTTCAGGAGCAAAGAGGTGTGAAAACTCACCTTATATTTGCAGCATGTTCCAAGATAGGTCCTAGCGTCCTTTGTCCAAAAAATATGCATTGCCTGTCTATTATGAGCTGAACACCAATAAGTGGTAAGGATTGAGTAAAAACAAAACAGATCTAGTGTTTACCCTCATGAAACCCAGCATAGTGTGGGTAAATGGCCATTTAGTTCCTAATCATCTGTATCAGTGCTTTTTAACTTAAAGAGCATGAACTGCTCTGAGTAACAGATACAAGTTATGGACCCTCTCTCTCAAAAATGGCACACAATCATAAAAATTTGAGAAGTTCACAGGACCTCTCAAACATGGAAGTGTCCAGTACCACAACTTAACAACCCTGATCTGTATCTGCAACTACATCTACAAAATAACAAATTCGAGCTCATAAAAGCCTATATTATGTTTGCTATATTGTTTGCTAAGGGAGTATACCAAAGATTGCCAACAGAAACAAAAGTAAAGGTCCGTCATTTATAAGGTTAAGTTTTGATCATCTGAAATTTCACTTATGTAGAGAATCTTATTCCAAATATTCTAGATAAATAAGGGATGCCTAGATTATGCCTTTTCTTCCCCCCCCCCCCCGCCCCCAGAGACAGGGTCTCACTCTGTTGCCCAGACTGGAGTGTGGTAGCATGACTGTATTATAGCTCAATGCAGCCTCAAACTTCTGGGCTCAAGTGATCTTCTTGCCTCAGCTTCCTGAGTAGCTGAGACCACGGGTTTGGTTTGAGCCACCATGCCCAGCTAATTTTTAAAAGCTTTTCAGAGAGACAGGCTCTTGCTAAGTTAGCCAGGTTGGTCTCAAACTCCTGGTCTCAAGCAATCCTCCGGTATCAGCCTCCCAAAGTGCTGGGATGGCAGGCGTGAGCCACCACACTGGGCCTACATTTCTATTTGATCTATCATTCCTTTGGCTAAGGCTGCTTATTAAATCAGTCTTCTTTCTTGAAAAGCCATTTGCACATGAAGATGTACTTGCATTTCAGAACTAAATCTGCATTTCATGACTCTTTCATTTCAGATTGAGACCCAATTAGTCATGACAAATTCATACACGCACAGCCCCTGAATGAACAGTTTGAACAACAGCAAAAAGCACAAAAATTCCAGAATTAGAGGGTACCGACTCCTATCCTGGCTCTAACATTTGCTGGCAAAGTGATCCTGGACAAGTCATCTCTAACCTATGTTTCTTCACTTATAAAGTGTGGGAGGAGTAAGACTCACCTGAGAGGGCTGCTATGAGAAATCCATCCAGCAAAATAATGTATATGAAAGTGTTTAGCTAGGAAGTGGGTGAAAGGCAGTAGGTTGTTCTGGAGTTGCTCACAAAGCATCAGATATTCGTGGAAGATCATATGGAGAGAGCTGCTCATATAACATCCTTAGTGTGCTATTAAACATTTTATATCTGAAGTAAAATAAATTGTTCTTAAATCACTCAAGGAATTCTGCTTTGGTTAAGTGGTCAATAGTGAAGTTTTCACATATCAGAAGTTTGCAGAGAGGCTTTGGAATTTTCAAGATGCATAAATATACTATCAAAGCAAGAAGGTGAACTACTTACAATACACTCAGTATTAGTTCCAAGATGTCAAAGTTCTTTTCCTGCAGTCCATTTTAACTTTTTTACAGAGCAACGATCCTTTCACTTGCCTTGTTGAAAAGCTTTATAATGGTTAATATGATGTACAGAAGATATTTTAGGTGAATTAGTTCAACAAAACTGACAAAATCAATGAAATCAATCATAGTACTGAGGATTTTAGTGGAGAAAGTGTTTGCTTTTAAACGAAGCAAATATAATAATACTCCTTAGTTTGAGACATGTTTTCCAGTCCATTCTCCACTGGAACATCAGATAAGCTGTGTAAAGGATAACCTTGGGGTGGGGAGGGTTATATACCAAACTTGTGAAACTATGCAACATTCACTTTTTTTTTTGCATTATTTCATTTACATTTACAATATACATTTATATTATTTGAATAGCCAAGTTTGGGGCTATTTTTCCTTTAAAAATTGAATTAACAACTTTTTAATAATGTAGCGCCATTGAACAAAAGATCTCTGGTACCTAGAAAAGAGGCAAAATGCAAGCCCTCTGATTTCTCAACCCCTACTATGCCAAGGCTCTGCTGGTCCTCCCAAGAGTTTTCATTACCTAAGTCCGAAACAGTTATCACACAAATGTCTACCACCAAAACAAACTGCAGATCCTTCAATTACACACTTTACTCCCAGAAATTCGAATCAATTAATTGTATAAGTGTTTAAAAGTAATGTATCCTCCATTTTAAGAAAATAATTATTATTAATCTGTAAGACCTAAATCCTTGGCCTAATCAGACATTTAATGAGTGGGGAAACTTCAGACTGGAGGTTTTCTGGGATAAACTCCAGAGAGGAAGGGGCAGGGAAGAGGGAAGACTCAAGTAGAGCAACAGATAGGGGTGGTTAGGGTGGAAAGCTGCATGAATGGGTAAAAGGGAAGTCTAGGGATAGTAGGTGTTTTACAGACTGAGCTCAGGGGAGTCTGAGGACTAGGGTGGGGAGAAGGGTAGGCACGTCGGCAGTTAAATTGGTGGGAGCTGAGTGGATGGAGATGAGGGTAACTCACGGGCAGTCTCCAATGTCTATCAGTAGCTGCTCACCTAGTTCTCTCCCACACTGACACTAAGGAGGCAGGATTCCGAGCAACCGAGAAAGTGCGTCATGGAATGGAGCCACTCTGGGGCCTAGGAAGGCTTCAGGATTCCCCCACCCGCAGCGGCCGGGCCAGCTGCCCTACCTCCCATAGCCCGACCGGCGTCTCACCCGCTGCCAGGAGCAGACCGCGGAGGGTCCCCATGGCCACCTACTACTCCGGCGACCAGCGCAGAACTTCGCCGGGGACGGCGGCGCTAGCGAGCTCAATGTCACCCAGTGCTGGAGAGGGACGGACGCAGGCGGCGCCGGGGGTGGGGCGTGCGCGACGCTGTGGACCGACATGCGCCAGTGCGGGGCGTGCAGGACGTGCGCGACGCGCGGGAGACCGGCGGCGCCAGCCTAGTGCCCCTGGCGCCGCGTTCCGAGCCAGTTTTGGAAATGGCCTTGTGGAGTGTGGCGCCGTGGGTTCTTGCCCTAGCGGATATGCATCCATAGAAGGACCTGTGTGAAATAGAAGGGAAAAGTGCAACTTTCGTGAGCTGTAAACGCCCGAAATACACCAGATAAACCAGTATTCCAGTATGCCGCTCTTCCAGTGTTTTCAATGAACATACGCTTTTATCAGAAAACACGTAATTAGACTCAGTGCTCAGTGACCTTTTGGCTTTGGAGCATCCCTCAGGCAAATCTGAGAAATTAACGTGTATGTTTTCAATTTGTTTTCTATTTGCCTATTTTCTAAAAACATTTGATCATCTCCATCCTAAACACCTTACTCATACCCACCCACTCTGCCAGAAATGCCGTTTTTTCTTTGACGTTTCTTAGTGGTCCCAAATTCTTAACAAAGACCCCTCTGCTCCAGGGTCGAGGGAGGAAGATAGGCACTGGAGTGAGAGGTATTAGGCCTCACTTGCCTAGATTTCCTTCAACGACCTGGTAGGGGAACGACAAGGAAATTGTTTCCCTTTTGTGAAGATGGGATTGGAGTAAACAGTCCCTTCAAGTTCTGACAATCTTTGATCCATGCATCTGGCCCAGTTCCAGGAGGGCATGTTAAAGGGGTTAGGACAGCAGGGTGACAGGTTTCGAGGTGGATGCGGACCACGTAGAAGTCAAGTCTTGCACTCAGCCTTCCTAAGAATTCCCCTCATGCTATATTTTTTGTCAGGCGGCTCCGCGGTCACCTTTGCTCCGCGGTGATTGGCCTGCAGCGGGGTCCTCGTGTTTGTCCAATATGGCGGCGCCCAGTGGCGGTGTGAACTGTGAGGAGTTCGCCGAGTTCCAGGTGATGGGGTTTTCCTCATGTGGCAGGCATGTCCCTCCTTTTGTCCCCAGACCCTATTCCCTGCTTTGCGAGGGAGTATGAACCAGCTTTGGAAAAAGCGGGCAATTCAAAGCTCTTTTGTAGAGCCATTGGAGGTCATGGGGGGCACGGGTTTGGCCTTAGGGAGCAAGGCTGCTCTGTAGGAGGAGGGAGGAGGGGGATCATAGTTCTCTCCGCGCTCACAGGCCTTGAGTGGGAAGCTCTGGGTAATCCGCGGTGGTAAAGCTCGGGATCCGTGGATAAGGATTGTAACAATCTTGTAGCAGTTCCCTGAACTCAGTTTCTAGCTTCTGCCATTCGTCTCGTACTTTTCTAAGTAGAGTTTTTGTGGGAGAGAAAAAAGTGAAGTAGAGTTATTTAGTTGATAAAACAAACACTTGGTACAATTTACTGTTTTTGTGGGACAGAACGTATGGAAGCTTGGAGGGAGGATTAATTCTAGTACCTGCTCTAGTGTCCTTGCCCATTAGAAAAGATGTTATATTTAAAGGTTCTGCCTTTTTATGTTCAAATATCAGAGATCTAGGGCTAATTATTAACCCGTGAATTAAAGAATAGGGATCTGGTTTTGACCAAGTTGCCATTAAAGTTATCTGTTCCAATTCAGTCATAAGTGTGCTTTTGTTTAGTTACAAAGTTGAATTCCAAAATCATGATCTTAAGTATGTATTGCATTACCTAACCCAAGATACTGAAAAATTGTCCTATCTGTAGTAAGCTTTGTACTTTGAACGGTTTGAAGGTAGTGGTATTCTTGAATACTGCCTCAGCCTCCCAGTAGCAAGGACTACAGGCACGTGTCACCACGCCCAGGTAATTTTTTAAAAGAAATTTTGTAAGACAGTGTCTCACCAAATAATGTTCCTGCCTCATCCTCCCAAAGTGTTGGGATTACCGGCATGAGGCACCACGCCCTGCCTAAAGTGTTTTAAATTTTTGCAATTCTTATATTTTCATTACAAAAATTAGATTTAGTATATCTGGAAAATATCCTATTTCCAAATTGAAATAAAATCCAGAAAAGAGTGTTTAAAATCGAGTGCCTAGAATCCCATTTTAGCACGCATTCAAGAATTTATTGGATACTGTATTAGTCTGCTAGGGCTGCCATAACAAAATACCACAAACTAGGTGGCTTAAACAGTAGAGATTTATTTTTTCACAGTTCTGGAGACTAGAAGTCCAAGATTAAGCTGCCATCAGTTTCTAGGCTACACAGTTTGATTTAAGGGGGGAAAAAGTGCCATCACAATTAGTTATAGTAAGGCCTCTCTTCCTGGCTTGTAAATGGCTGCTTTCTCACCATGTCTTCTCTATGTCACTATGTCTTCTCTGTGCCTGCACATGGAAGGAGAAGGATCTCTGGTATCTCTTCCTCTTCTTTTTTTTTTTTTTTGAGACAGTCTCGCTCTGTCCCCCAGGCTGGAGTGCAGTGGCATGATCTTGGCTCACTCCAACCTCCACCTCCATAGCTGGGATTACAGATGCCCCTCACCACGCCCAGTTAATTTTTGTATTTTTAGTAGAGACGGGGTTTCACCATGTTGACCAGGCCGGTCTCAAACTCCAGACCTCAGGTGATCCACATCCACCTTGGCCTCCCAAAATGCTGGGATTACAGGCGTGAGCCATGGCGCCCAGGCTATCTCTTCCTCTTTTTATAGGGACATCAGTTCTGTTGGATTAGGGCCCCACCCTTATGACCTCTATTTAACCTTTATCACATACCTCAAGGCCCTATCACCAGATACAGTCATGTTGGGGATTAGGGATTCATGAATTTTGGGGACACACAATTCAACCCATGACAGATACCTACTAGCCTCCTGGCACTTGCGAAAACCCAGTAGATGGAGTATAAAACAAGGAATGTAATCTAAGTAGGGCTGTAAAATGTGGCAAATATTGGGGAAAAAAAGAATAAAATGCTAAAGGAATTTAGAGAGAAACAAATCAAGAGATATAGTTGAGTTGGGCCTTAGGCAGGCAGGGACTAGGGGTATTCTAGGCAGAGGCAATAGGATAATAGACAAAAAGAGTTTTATGTATTTAAGGGAAATAGAAAATCAGTATTGCTAGAACACATTATTTACACAGGGTCACATTGGGGTTACACAAGATTGCAACCAGATTTGTGGAAGACCTTGTGTGTCAAGTGTCAGTTAGGGAGTCCTTTTTGGGCAAAGGGGTGAGATGATCAAAGAGGTGCCTTAGGAAGACTCATCACTACTTCCTGTGGCTTTGTTTAGGCCCCTGTCATTTTTGGAACTAGCTTTGCAACAGGCCTTACTATCTTCTGGCACTTTTTTCTCTACTGTATTCCCCCTTCAATCTAATCTCCATAATACTGTGGCATATGCTATTATATTCTGAATTTTATAATCTAAGCTATGTTTTTAAGTTTTAGGTTCATATGACTAGATCTAAACATCTTATATGCCATCTTAACATGGCATGTAAGACCTTTTAAAATCCAATCCCAAAGTAGCTCTTGTCATGTCTCTTGCCATTGTCCTCATACATGTCTCTTTCTTCCTACCCACCCCCCAGCACTTCAACATGCTTGTTTAAATATTAGTATTTCTATTAGGAACATTCATTGACATAATTGATTTTGAATCACATTGTAATTAGGCACATACTAAATATATTATTTTCTAGCATCAATAATGGTTCCTTTTATACTTATGGGGCTGCTTTCTATTCCTGTCCTTGGGGATGTTAGGTGTTAGAGGACTCTGGCAGTGTTTCTGGTTTGGGGGAAGCACTGTGGGAGCTTTGTTGTAAAAATAGAGTTTGAGGAACCAGATCTGTCTGAAAAGAGCATCATGTAAAAGGGACCTTGATGTCAAGTACCAATCACGTTACTTCTGGGTACTGTCAGTCAAAGGGAGAGGAGAGGAAAGATTAAGGGAGTTCCATGTCATTCTTTGGAGTACACTGTATTTTGGTTATACAATGACCACTTTCCTACTCCTCACCCGTATGTACCCTGAAAAATATGTAGAATTATAAAATAACTTTACCTGAGAATGAATCTTAGGAATAGACTATAGTATAATTGTAGAGGCAATAGAAAGTTTTCTCTACTCCTGCCCACTACTAAATATAGGCACTGCTTCAATACCTAAATTGCCTTCCAAGAGGATGAGATCTTTACCCTACCAATTAGAGAGAAGGCATAAAATGCATTCCAAGAAAAATGCCTGTATAATTTCAGAGTCAGCCTACAATGAGAGATTCATGATAAATCAGATCTCTTGTTTTGAGGAAGACGAAAGAAGAAGCTGGGGGTACTACAGAATTTATAAAGTTATCTTTGGCTATGATTTAACATTGAGAAGCTCATGAGGGTTCTACACAAGATGCGGCTTTCAGAGAACCATTGAACTGTGTGTGTTTTTGTGTTATTTCTGTGGACAGGTGTTACGGTTTATTGTGTATGATGTCTGTTCTGTTCAGGGGTGTCTTCTGTATATTTTCTTGGTGAATTTGTGTGGACAGGAGTGTATGCCATTGGGGCTAGGCCTCAGGTCGGTAGTCAGTAATTCCTTATGGATGATCCAAAATGATCCAAAAATGATCCAAAAATGCAGCATTTTTGTGCCTGCATTCACCTTCGTTTGCTCATAATCTGTGAGGGCAGCGCGAACTTTTGCCTAGAACCTCTTGGAGTTGCCTTAAGAGCTTTGGCACTTTTTTCCCTGTGAAGAAATGTGAGCCTGGTGAGATGGTTTACAGTTCTTTTCCTTCTGCCTTTTCAATTTTGAAAGAAATCACTTCCTGTCTCATTACACCACAAAAACACTGAGGGGCCACTATGTTGGACCACACATTCGCTGTTCTCAACAGATTCCTATAAATAAAATTCTAATCTCCCTCTTTTCATAACTCAAGTGATTGAATAAATGGCATGCATCTACTACTTTATCACCCACACTTTATTTTGCTACAATGTTTCCTTCCCCAATCATTTTACCTCCCTTTTTTTCTTTCTCTTTAGCTTTTCTGGTATCTCTTCTGTGACGTTTAAGAATGGCATACAGTTTTCAGCAATTCCTGAACAAGTACGTTATCAGTTTAGGGATTGTCATTATATTTTCTAGAATACAGCACTGTCCAATAGGACTTTCTGTGATGGTGGAAATGTTCTACATTTATGCTGTCTCCATATGGTGGCCACTAGTAACAGGTGGCTCTCGAACACTTGAAATGTGACTACTGCAATTAAGGAACTAAATTTTAAATTGCATTTAATTTTAATTTACATAATCTCGTGTGGCTAGTGTCTGCCAAGTTGAAAGCCAAGCTCTAGATCATATATTGATAATTCTCTGGTACACACAGAAAAATTGATATACAGTCATGCTCCACATAATGACGTTTCAGTCAGTGACCAACTGCATATACAGATGTGTTCCCATGAGATTATAACACCATATTTTTACTGTACCTTTTCCATGTGTAGATATATTTAGATATACAAGTATCACTGTGTTACAGTTGCTCACAGTATTCAGTACAGTAACCTGGTGTATAGGTTTGTAGCCTAAAAGCAGTCATCTATACTATATAGCCTAAGTGTGTAGTAAGCTGTAATACCATCTAGGTTTGTGTAAGTACATGCTATGATTCTCACACAACAGAATCACCCAATGACACGTTTCTCAGAATGTTTCCCTGTTATTAAGCAATACATGACTATTTGATAATCCACATTTGTAGGTTCCATTGGTAAGACAATAAAATTGATGGACTCATTACCTAGTTAATGTGGATAGATTCCCATTGCTATGTAAGAAACTTAGTAGTATGTCCAAATTGTTTTATTGGAGATGAATCGGGCTAAAGTGATTAAGGTATAGCCAGTGTTCAAACTTAAAACTGGTTGAAGTTCAGAGTCAATAAAAATCCCAGGAAATGTCAAACGACATAATCTCACCTGGATTGCTGCAGTGTCTAACTGATCTTTTGACATCTACTGTAGTTCCTCTCCAGTCCATGTTCCATACTTTAACCTAAGCAGTCATTTTAGAACACAGATCTCATCGTGTAACCTTAATCATGACAAAAAATACATGTTTGGTTCCCTGTGGGTCTCAGAAAAGACTAAAATCCTATCATATGACCTCTAATAATGGACCTCATGTTACACCATGTTTTATCTTTCTCTCTGTACTTAAGCCACATTGCCTTTTCTGTCCATTAAACACTCTGTTTAAAGGCTCTCTTTAAGGTCACCCATGATTTCCATCCTCCCAAGTTTAAAAGTTTAATTTCTGTTCATAGAATCATTTGTTTATTCATTACAATTTTTTTTTTGAGGCATAGTCACCAAGGCTGGAGGGCAGTGGCACATCATAGCTCACTGTAACCTTGAACTCCTGGGCTCAAGTGATCCTTCTGCCCTGGCATCCCAAGTAGCTAGGACTGTAGGCACATGCCACCATACTTGGCTAAATTTTTTACTTTTGTGGAGACAAGAGTCTTACTATGTTGCCCAGGCTGGTCTTGAACTCCTAGCCACAAGCAATCCTCCTGCCTCAGCCTCCCAAAGAGCTGGGATTACACATGTGAGCCACCGCACCCGGCCCCATATAATTCTTGAGTTAGTAACATTCAACACAAATGACCATTCCCTCCTTTAAACCTTTCTTCTGACTTCGGTGATATCACAGAATTTTTCCTCTACTTGTAGATGCTAGAATTCCATAATTAATTGGCCCCCTTCGCTCTGTACAGTCTCCTTCAGTGATCTCTTCTAGTTTCATGACTTTAAAGAACATCAGTTTATTGGTATAACTCCACCCCTGATCAGTGTCAGACTGGCATATTCTACTTTCTATTCCACTCTTCTACTCAGATATCTAATAGGCATCAAACGTAACAAGTCCAAAACAAAGCTTTGTTTTTTGTTGTTTTTTTAATTTCTAAAATTTTAGATTTAGGGGTACATATACGGGTTTATTTTTTGAGATGGAGTCTCACTTTGTCACCCAGGCTGGAGTACAGTGGCGCAATCTCGGCCCATTACAACCTCTGCCTGCTGGGTTCAAGCAGTTCTCCTGCCTTAGCCTCCCAAGCAGCTGAGACTACAGGCATGAGCCACTGCACCTGGCACTCATAGCCTTCTAATTTACCCATCACACAAATTGTGAACATTGTACCCAACAGGTAGTTTTTCAACCCTCACCTTCCTCCTTCCCCTTATCCTTTGGAGTCCCCAATGTCTATTCTTTCCATCTTTATGTGTATATGCACCATTGTTTAGCTACCACTTATAAACCAGCACATTTGGTATTTGATTTTCTGTTTTGAGTTATTTCACTTAATGGCCTCCAGTTCCATCCATGTTGCTGCAAAGGACATGATTTCATTCTTTTTCTTCTTCTTTTTTTTTTTTTTTTTTTTGGAGACAGAGTTTCGTTCCTGTTGCCCAGGCTGCACGATCTGGCTCACTGCAACCTCTGCCTCCCGGGTTCAAGCTATTCTCCTGCCTCAGCCTCCCAAGTAGTTGGGATTACAGGCACCCACAACCACACCCAGCTAATTTTTTGTATTTTTAGTAAAGACAGAGTTTCACCATGTTGTCCAAGCTGGTCTCGAACTCCTGACCCCAGGTGATCCACTTGCCTCGGCCTCCCAAAGTGCTAGATTACAGGCGTGAGCCACCACGCCTGGATGATTTCATTCTTTTCTGTGGCTGCATGGTATTCCATATATATGTGTGTATACATACACTACATTTTCTTTATCCAGTCAACTGTTGATGGACAGTTAGCTTGCTGCTGTGAATAGTGCTGTAATCAACATATGAGTACAAGTGTCTTTTTTTGTTTTTGTTTGAGACGGAGTCTCACTCTGTTGCCCAGGCTAGAATGCAGTGGCACAATCTCGGCTTACTGCAACTCCACCTCCCTTGTTCAAGAGATTCTCCTGCCTCAGCCTCCCGAGTAGCTGGGATTACAGGTGCACACCACCATACCCATCTAATTTTTGTATTTTTAGTAGAGGCGGAGTTTCACCATGTTGGTCAGACTGATCTCGAACTCCTGACCTCGTGATCCACCTGCCTCGGCCTCCCCAAAGTGCTGGGATTACAGGCATGAGCCACCGTACCCAGCCTCTAGGTGTCTTTTTTTATATAATGATTTATTTTCCTTTGGTAAGTACCCAGTAGTGGGACTGCTGGGTGAAATGGTAGTTCTGTTGTTGGTTCTCTGAGAAATCTCCACGTATTCCATAGAGGTTGTACTAATTTACATTTCCATCAATAGTGTATAAGCATTCCCTTTTCTCCGCATGCACGCCAATATCTGTTGCCACAACAGAACTTAAAAAAAAAAAGTTTTATTCTACAAAATTTTAAACATAACACAGAAGGAGAGGCTGTACCACAAACACTCATGTACCCATTCCCCAACTTCAACAACCAATTCATGGCCACTCTTGTTTCATCTGTTCACTACTACCACTTACCCCACCCTAATCTGATTATTTTGAGGTCATCCCAAATACCATACCATTTTTCCTGTAAAATTTCTGACTGTATCTCCAAGAGATTATGACTTTCTAACACCATACCATTACCACATACAAACAATGAACAGTAATCATCAGGCAGCCTGAGTTAGAATACAATTCTTGATGTTCCCACTCTTTCCAAGTCTCTTCCTTCCCCAGTCTCCCATCACCTTAAGTTAATGGCATTTCCATACATTTAGTTGCTTAGGCCTCAAGCTTGAAAGTCATCCTATTTTCTTTTCTCGTCCCTGACCACCAATTCAGCAATTTCTGTTAGCTCTGTCTTCAAAATATACCCAACAGTTGGATATATCTGTCTTCAAAATATATCCAACTACCTCTCCTTAGTTTTTTTGTGTGTTTGCCCAGGCTGAAGTGCAGTGGTGCAATCATGGCTCACCACTGCCTCAACCTCGTGAGCTCAAGCAATCCTCCTACTTTGCCTCAGCCTCTCAAATTGTTGGGATTACAGGCATGAGCCACCACCCCCAGCCCAAACGTTCCTATAGTTGGTTCAATCACGTCATTTAGGTTTCAGCTTAAATGCTACATCCTCAGAAAAGCCTTTTTTGATCTATCTAAAGTAGCCCCCAAGCACCACTCAGTCACTCTTCATCTCGTTACCTTAGTTTGTTTTCTTTTTCATAGTACTTTTTAGTACCTGAGATTATCTTGTTTATAGGATACTTGTTTAATTTCTATCTCCCCCTTCAGGAATTTTGCTGTATAAGAGCAAGGACCTCTTTTATTCATTACTGTGGCCTTGATGTTTTGAATAGTGCCTGACCATTACTAGACATAGGACAATTGGCCCTCCCATATCTATGGGTTTTACATCCATGGATTGAATCAATCGTGGATGGAAAATAGTCGGAAAAAAAGGTTGCATCCATACTGAACATGTACAGACTTTTTCTTATTATTATACCCTACACACTACAGTATAACTAACACCTATTTACATAGCATTTATATTGTATTAGATATAAGTAATCTAGAGTTTATTTAAAGTATATGGAAGGATGTGGATAGGTTTTATACAAATATTGTGCCATTTTATATCAGGGACTTGAGCATCCTTGGATTTTGGTAACCATAGGAGGACCTGGAACCAAACCCCCATGGATACTAAGGAATGACTGTAATTATATTTTGAATGAAGAATGAGTTAATAAATGAATGAACTCTGTGGTACTCTCTCTTACCGCTGCATTATTTAAAGACAAATATTGCTGAGGGCTTTCATAACCAAGAAAACCTCTATCCAAAAGGCACAGCTTAACCCTTGGCCTCAGAAGATCAGTTCAGTTTAGCAAGTGAAAAGGAAGGTTTTGAAGGAGAGTTTAAAGGAGACTTTTTTTTTTTAATAGGCCAGTCATAGGAGGTAAAGTGGCAAGGTGGGTCCCTGTCTTCTACTTACCTTTTTTTTTTTTTTTTTTGGACTCCCCAAATAGTACTACCATCATTTGTTTGGAATTTGCCACTTAAGCACAATACATATATCCTCCACTATGTATGGTGGTTGCCCAGTGAATATGTTGAGATTATCCCTTAAGAATTCCAGTTTACAGAGAATACTGTTTAAAAAATAGAAAGATACAGGACGAGAAGATAATGAACTTGGTTTTAGACCTGATATTTGCCAGTGTTTTATTAGTCTGAATTATGAGCCTTCTGGAAGCTGTTTCACTTCTAGATTGAGGTATAGAAAAGGCCATTAAATTCACTAATTAAAAATTAATGGAATGATAGAACAGAATCTAGACTACAGACTTAGATTGAATGGACTAAGTGGTTTGTAATTGGAAACTACCTAAATGTTCGTTAAAGAGAAAGTAACCAAATGAGTCGTAGTGCTTGAACAGGATAGAATACTTATGCAACTATTTAAAATATCTTCAGGGCTGGGTGTGGTGGCTCTTGCCTGTAATCCCAGCACTTTGGGAGACTGAGGCGGGCTGATTGCTTGAGTCCAGGAGTTCGTGATCAGCCTGGGCAATGTGGCAAAACCCTCTCTCTACAAAAATATACAAAAACATCAGCTGGGTGTAGTTGCACATGCCTATGGTCACAGCTATTTGAGGGGCTGAGGTGGGAGGATCACCTGAGCCCAAGAGGCAAAGGCTGCAGTGAGCCAATATCATGCCACTGCACTCCAGCCTAAGCAACAGAGTGAGACCCCGTCCCAAAAAAAAAAAAAAGAAAAAAAAATCAAGACGTTTCTAGCAACAAGAACAGAGTGCTCATAATATAATGTCATAAAGCCAGATTTTAAAATGTTACATAGTACCTCAGTTTTATAAAAACATTAATAGGTGTGTGTAGAAAAAAGACCAAAGGAACATATTAAAGTGTTGATAATGGTTAACTATAGATGATTTTTATTTAAAGTGTTTTTCTAACTTTTCTAAAATGAAAGTAATAATTTAATCATAATAAGAATTTTTATTTTAACAAATGGATGAGGAAAGAAAGGAATTGGTTTCAGTCATGGATTTAAGTTTGGCAAAGGTAAGAAGTAGGATAGTATATTGAGGGAGAAAGAATCAAACGTTGCTTTTAATACATATTAATATTGAATGTTAACTTGGATGTTTTCAATAATAAGTGTATTCCTAGTATTATGTAATTCTGTTTTATTTTCTTTCGTTCTTTCTTTTTTTAAGAGACAGGATCTCACTATCGCCCAGGCAGGAGTACAGTGGTGTGATCATAGCTCACTGCAGCCTTGAACTCCTGGGCTCAGTGATCTTCCTGCCCTAGCCTCCCAGGTAGCTAGGATTGTAGGCATGAGTCACCATGCCCGGCTAATTAAAAAAAATTTTTTTTTGTAGGTCAGGGTCTCACTATGTCTGTCATTCAGGCTGGTCTCGAATTTCTGGGTTCAAGCTATATTCTTGCCTCAGCCTCCTAAAGTGTTGGGATTACAGGTGTGAGCCACCGTGCCTAGCCATTTTCTTGATGCTTTGTAAGTGACTGGGGTTTTTTGTTGTTGTTGTTGTTCTTGTTTGGATATTTTGTAAATCTGAGAAACAAAAAAGAAAGAGAAAGATATACTGCCAGAAACTTCTCCCAGAGTTTAACTGAAGACGAGATGTAGCTGATGTCCAGCCTTTCTCTAGTGACAAGTGAAAAGAAGTACACTGATCACATGTGGGTAGGAGGGCTATGCTATGTGGGTAGTTAGTACCAGTCTTTTCAAGTTCCCTGCCCTTTTGATATTATTTTTCTGTTAGGTTTTTTTTTTTTTTTTTTTTTTGAGAATTGGAGGTTTTCTGAGGGAAGAGGGATCCTTGGAACATATGAGCTAGGGTTACTAAGAAAAAGTAAAAACTAGTAGTATACTTTATTGGCTGTATGCTGGAGATGGAAGGAGCATACACTGTTTGCTAAACACCATGCCAGCAAACGGGATTTCAACGTGAGTAAAACAGTCTTAACTCTTAAGACAGTCACATTTGAGCCAAGGAGGCAGAGTTGGTGCCCACTGTTAAAATTACCATTACTTAACCTACCTATCATCCTTGAACATTTTCTTATGGTTACACTGTATTTGGCTTGGTTTCCTCACTCCTGACATAAAGGATTGTAAAATATCCAAGAGCTTTATTTTTTACTTAAATACTTATTTTTTATCACTAACTTTCCATTCGGATTATATTCTTTTATTTTAAATACATATAGGAATTACTCAAGGTGATGAGGACAATTGATGACAGAATAGTACATGAATTAAACACTACGGTTCCAACAGCTTCCTTTGCAGGGAAAATTGATGCCAGCCAAACCTGTAAACAACTTTATGAGTCTGTAAGTGTATTTTTTGAGTCTTTTGCTTCTTTCATGTCTTTCTTTGCAGACTGAATAAGAAATCAGTTATCTTATAACTCAGCTGTGACTAAAGGAATGACATCTTCAGGTTTCTTTGCCTATACCTGATGGTATATATAAGTTTTGATCTGGTTACTACATATTCAAGAAAATGTGTGACCTTATGCTTGTGAAATCTTACCAAACCTGAGAAGAAATGGTTCTAAAGAATGGGAGCAGTTGTTTTGCAGCCTTTACCTCACGGAGACCTTATGTACAAAGGAATGAAAGGGGAGAGTGAAACAGTGAAGTAAGACAGTAACAAGAGCAAGGACTGTGAGTACATCAGTCCTAAAAAGCCAGACAACTGGTATAAAGAAGAATTAAAACCCTTCACACCTTTAAATCTTCTTTTTCTCACTCCTCAGGAAGGGGAATAGAAGCATTTGGCAACTGGGAGAGAAGGAAAACCAATGATCAATTGTCCTTTCCTGAGGCTTTGGTTTCTCAAGTATATTTTTTTCATTGCCCCCCCTTTATTTCTCTTTTTTAATCTCCAAAAGCAGAAGGAAATAATGATGCAGCAAAATCTTTTTCATAGTTTATTTACCTATATTCTTTCATTAATGCAGAAGCTAAAGTTCAAATGACACTTACTATTTTAAGTTCTACCACAAGGTTATTGTTTGGATTCATAGTCATGAAGAAGGCATCCTTAAAACCTAAACTGCCTCTCTCAGACAGTTTTGGACGAGCTTATCCATGTCAGTTAAATTCAGAGCATTAACTACTGATATTTTTGTTCTGTGTTAAAGTGTGTTATTTTAAATGAGCAGGTAAGTCTTGTGGCTTGAGAAAACCATAAGGTTGTGGACTTAATGAGTGGAATTCAGTGTCCAGAGTCGATAGTATGGGACCTAGTCCTAATTGGCTATGAGTTTGTTAGACAGTTCACTTTCTTTGGGTACCTCTGTCTGAAGAACTAAAATTTATGGTCACTTTGGTGATACTCCCTCTCTCACCTCACTACTCATATAATTTCCATAATCTGTAAAATTGTTTCCATTTACAATCTTCCTGTTAACCTAGATGTTTATAGTGTAGTGATTAACAATATGGATTCTAGATCTAGATTATTCACATCTGCTACCTCCTAGCTAGGTGACCTTGAATATGTTACATAACCTCTGCCTCAGGTTTTTTGTTTTTTGTTTTTTTTTTTTGAGACAGTGTCTCACTTTGTCACCCAGACTGGAGTACAGTGGCAGGATCTCAGCTCAGTGCAACCTCCACCTCCTGGGTTCAAATGATTCTCGCACCTCAGCCTCCCCAGTAGCTGGGACTACAGGCACATGCTCCCACACCTGGCTAATTTTTTTTGTATTTTTTGGTGGAGATGGGGTTTTCACCATGTTGGCCAGTCTGGTCTCGAACTCCTGACCGCAAGTGATCCACCCACCTCGGCCTCCCAAAGTGCTGGGATTACAGGTGTGAGCCAACATGCCCGGCTGTCTGCCTCAGTTTTAATATTTGTAAACTAGTATAATAATAGTACCTAGTTCATACAGTTGTTGGCGCATTGAGTTATAAAGTGCCTACAGTACTCAGTGTTTTGTATATAAATATTGCTGGTCAGGTGCGGCAGCTCACGCCTGTAATCCCAACACTTTGGGAGGCTGAGGTAGGAGGATCGCTTGAGTCCAGGAGTTCAAGACCAGCCTGGGTGACATAACGAAACTACATCTCCACAAAAAATACAAAAATTAGCTGGGCTTAGTGGCGTGCGCCTACATTCCCAGACACTTGAGAGGCTAAGGCAGGAGGATTGCTTGAGCCCAGGAGGCAGAGGTTGCAGTGAACCAAGATCACACCACCACAGTCTAGCCTGAGTGACAGAGCAAGACCCTGTCTCAAAAAATGTTTGCTGCTACTGCTATCATTTTTTTTTAACAGGCCCTGTGAGAGTCACAAGTTGTTATTTTTTATCTCCTTGTTGAGTCAGGATAAGCTTGCATACTAAATTTAGAACTCTTCTGTTTTGGAAATCCTGTGTGCGTGTTTGAGTTTTTCTCTGTATCTTTATCCTGGAAGGATTCAGCAACATGTATATCAAGTAAAGCTTAATTTTTCAAGTAGCTTTGTGCCAGGGATCAAGCCTGCAGCAGAGTGCCCATACCAATAAGTACCACTGAGTTCCCTTAAGTATTATGTCAGTCAAGAAGCAGAACTCTATGAAATGTCCAAGTTGCTCATATTCACCCTGACTTTAATCCCTGACCCAGCTTCCTTCTATAGCTAAAGAAGGGATATTTGCCTTTTCAAATAGCACTTCTTCCTAGGAGATGATCAGTAAAGTTATTATGAAGCACTCGTTTTAGAAATTTCAAATCTCAAATGTTACTCAAGATAAAACTTGTAAATGTCAATGAGATCTTATTAGAGCATATTCCCTTCAATCTGTGACTTTTTTTAGCTTTACATTGTTTATTCCCATGGTAAACATAAACATCAGTACTGAACAATAAAGTCTACGAACTTGAAACAGTGCTTTACAAATGCAGATTTTGGGGTATTATCAAAATGTGGCTGTGATTATGGAAGTATGTTTGAAACACGACCATGATACTTTATGAATCAAGATGGGAAATAAATGAGAACTGTTTTTATTAATTTGTTGCATTAAGATGGAGGTTATCAAAGAGTTGTTCTGTCAGACATCCTTAATTTCAGTCAGCACACACAATTGATGCAACTACTAATCTGTGCTTCATATATAAGTTTTCCTTATCAGTACTTATACTTTATAATCTTGAAAAGGGCTCTGTCTTCCATAGGTAAATGTAGCATTCTTTGTTATTCTTTATTGTAGTGAAATCTTCTATACATGACTTAGTTTATAATTTCTTTCACTTGTTAACAATGTAAGACAGAAAAAAATATGAAAGGACAAAGAGAGGAAGAATAGCTGTCAGTGGCCAGGCATGCGCGGGTGGTTGTAGAATAGAGGAACACATGAATGGAATCACAGGAAAAGTCAGTGGTGTAAGGTAGACGAAACCGAAGTGAAAAGTCCAGTGTGGGGAATGCAGGAAGCCGAGGGCAATACCGGGAGCATATTGAGGAGGAGGACAGCCCCAGACTTCATACCTTCCACCCTCAGAGATGCTGCGGTTATGTTTTTAGATGAAGTAGCTGATTCAACACAATCTTCTCTTTCATGGTTTCAGTCATCAGAAATTGTTTTAGAAAGTATTAAATTTGTATAGTCTCAAGAACTTTTTTGAAAAGCACTAAAATGTGAAAATTGATGCATTTTTTTTTCTCCTTTCATTCCTTTGTTCTTTAGTTGATGGCAGCTCATGCCAGTAGAGACAGAGTCATAAAAAATTGTATAGCCCAGACCTCAGCAGTAGTAAAAAACCTCCGGGAAGAGAGAGAAAAGAATTTGGATGATTTAACGTTATTAAAGCAACTTAGAAAAGAGCAGACAAAGGTAAGTTGAACAGAATTAACATTTCTCAGGCAAAGTTTTTCCAACTGTAGCCTTCAAAGTAAAAATTTTAATATGAAAATTTTGGCATATAATATGGCTATTACTTAAAAAAAAGTAACCGAGAGACGAGTGCTTCAATTTTAGTGGGCTTTATTTTATTATGTTTAGATATTAATTGGTAAATTAATGTGCACGTCTTGAACAAATGCAACATAGCAGCTTTGTCTAAAATGAGCACATAGTCATAATTTATTTTCATTTATTTGTTTCTTTCTATTAAAGACAAGGGATCACTACAGGTGAAGTACCACATCAGAAATTCTGGGGAAATCACATCTGTATAGTATCTCCCTTTTGAGACATAACTTGAGAAAAAACATCTCTAATATATTTTGAAAATAGCTCCAGTTTCATTCTGTAGAAATCTGCTGAAATGTAATATAGACGATTTAACTTCATGATATTACCCTCGTTAGCCATAAAAATATAGTGTGATTTAAATATAACCAGATGCACTTGTACCTCATAATTTATTTCCCTACTGTGTAAAAGTTGCTAGGGATCTTTGGCCTTTTCTTGGACATGCCTTTTTCCCATTTCCTCCCCCATTCCTGCAGTGTTTTTACTTTTAAGAAAACGGCAAGTACCTACCTAGGATGGGTCAGAGGAAGCCTTATTTTCCCAAGTCAACTATAATGTAGATAGGGTGTAGACTTCAGAATACAGTTAATGCAGCAGAACTGTTTCTTTACAGCCCTCATGTGTGACAAGTCAAGGAAACAATAGAAAAATACATCATATTTTATTATGTGGGATTTATTGCTGTCTTTCTTTTGAGGGGACTCTTAGCGGCAACTTTTTATCTTGTATAATTTCAAACTTACAAAAAAGTTGTAAGAATAGTACAAGGAACTCCCATGTGCCCTTTACCTATATTCACTTAATATTTATATGTTGCCCCACCTGCTTTACAGTTTATTCTCTTCACCCTCCCTCTCTCCTTCTCTTCATCCTTCCCTGCCTTCCTCACTCTCCCTGTCTCCCCACACACCTGTGTGCATAAATATATTTTTTCCACGAACCATTTTGAGAGTATGTTGTATACATTGTACCACTTTACCCTTAAACTCATTAGTTATTTCGAAGAACAGGGACTTTTCCTACAGGACCAGTGTACAATTATCAAAATCATGTTTTTTTTGTTTGTTTTTGAGATGGGGTCTCACTCTGTCACCTAGGCTGGAGTGCAGTGGTGCAATCTCAATTATTGCAACCTCTGCTTCTGGGGCTCAAGCAATCCTGCCTTAGCCTCCCCAGTAGCTGAGACTACAGGCGTGAACCACCACACCCAGCTCATTTTTTGTATTTTGGGTAGAGATGGGGTCTTGCCATGTCACCCAAGCTTGTCTCAAACTCCTGAGCTCAAAGTGATCCGCCCTCCTCCACCTCCCAAAGTGCTAGGATTATAGATGTGAGCCACCACACCTGACTTCATGTTTATATTTTAAGATGGCATAATAGGTGACTTATGGATCCTTGTGGGATTGAGTCATGCTTTTCATACTGCACAGTCATGAAGTTTGCCCTTTGTTTAGAAGATGTAGCTAAACTGTAAAAAGGGGACCTCATCATCTATTGAAAACTATTAGTAGAAAAGAAAAGAAACCTCTTTCCTTGTAGCTGGCTGCACACAAGGTGAGCAGGCCGGGCTGCTGCACTTTCTCGATCATTCCGCCAATTCAGGATGTCTCACTGGATCCAGGACTCAGCCACTGTCTTTGCTGCTCTCTTTGTTCATGACTACTGCATCAGGTCTGTGTTCCATACCTGCTCATGCAACAGGCACTGGTGGATCCCTTGGACAGTGACCTAATGCAGTGATGTTGATCTTATTCCCCTTGCTGTTCATGAAGGCGTATAGATTATTTATTTATTTATTTGTGTATTTATTTTTATTTTTTTTGAAATGGAGTCTCACACTTTCGCCTAGGCTAGAGTGGTGCAATCTTGGCTCACTACAACCTCTACCTCCCAGGTTCAAGAGATTCTCCTGCCTCAGCCTCCTTAGTAGCTGGGATTACAGGTGCCTCCCACCACGCCCAGCTAAATTTTTTTGTTTTTTGTATTTTAGTAGGGACGAGTTTTCACCATGTTGGCCAGGCTGCTCTCGAACTCCTGACCGTGTGATCCCCCCGTCTTGGCGTCCCAAAGTGCTGGGATTACAGGCCTGAGCCACCGTGTCCAGCTGGCATACAGATAATTTATATAAAACTGGTGAAAGTCTAGTAATATTGGAGTTTGTATTTCAATGCTCTTGAAGGTGTTGACAAAGGAAACTGCAGGGCAAAGGCTGTTAAATCAGAAACTGAAAAGTCACTGTTTACAGATCAAGTCAAACAGAATAGAGTGACTAGTTAGTGGAGAGCAAAGTTCAAAACTCTAAACTACTGAGTGTTTGGGAGTGATTGTGACACACAATTTACTCAGCCTCCAGATCTGCCCTTGTGTCTTTAGGGCCCAGATAGAATCACCAGGATGACCACTGCAAGGAGGGGTTGAGAAACCAATCAGTGAGTTGAATGAGGTTTGCTTTCTAGCTCGGTAACATATAGGGCTGGGGGTAACCATGGGTTAGTACATAAGCAAATAAGGAAACGTGAATTTTTTTTTAAATTTTCAAGTTTGCTATGAAGATTATGGAATCAGAGAGAGCTCTTGGAGATGGTACAACTCTACCTCTTCATTTTCTATCTGAGGAAAAAGACTCAGAGATACTAACTGACACCCCCAAAGCCACAAGCTAGTAAGTGGTAGAACTGGGACTTTAACCCATCTCTTCTGACCCTGGATTCAGTCAGTTTCTTTAAGTTGTGACTAATAGTCAAATACTTTAGTGAGTATATTTTATTTATAGACAGATGCCAGTCAGAAACTCCCCACTACTTTACCTGAACCTTTCTAACTCAAAAAAAGCACCTTCCTTTCTGGACCTCTGTAACTGCTGTCACATGTTAGTGGCCTAAGTGTACCTGTTGAAGACCTAGAGACAACTGTCTCAAAGGTGACAGTTTGTTGGTAGCACTGATAAAATTATATTAGAAGTTGGCTGTAATATCTGCAATGTTGTAGAATTTTAAAAAATAATCCAAAGGCAGACAGCTCTAAGGAAATAAATCCCACCTACCTTGGTGGCTTTGTAATCTTGTTCTGAAAATTCTGATTTTGAGTCTGTAAAATGGAGCTGATACCTAATAACTTCTTATTTTTTTTGAGGAGGGGGGTGGTGTGGGGAAGATTCAAGGATGTAAGAAAGACCTTGCATATTGGCTGCTACGAAGTAGCAGTTTCTTTCCTTTATGAGTCTCTGGGACTCCATATTTGTTGCATTAATCCTCTTTGTCATATCACCAACCAGTGGTTTCTAGCTTTTGTTTCACTACGGCTTAAGGGCAGGGTGTTGTGGCAGGGGAGGATCCCCTGTCTCAGCGTCAGTGTATTCTCTTTTGGACAGTTCTAATTGTTCCAAGATTTTCATATATATTGTGAAATTCTGCTCCCATAATATATAAGTACTGCTTCTTATTCTTCTCTCTGGAGTTACCCAGGATAATTCTGAACCCTTTTCTACATAGTATCCCTTGAAATACTTGAGAGCAGTTTTGAAGACTATCTTAGTGACTTTCACACTGTTCTTCAACTGAAATTATTTCTTTGGCAGTCAGTCCAGGCTTTGTCAGAGAAGTGGAGCTTTAATGATTTTGGTCTGTATGGCTGATTAAAATGGGAACTTAGGTTGCATTGGTGGGCTTCTTCAGGCTTGTTACTACTGCACAGCACAGGACTAATTGTCAGAATGCAGTTCTTCTCCTTGTTCCACAGTTCTTGCCATGTGTACCAACCTACGCTTTGACACCAGTTCTGCATCTAAGAAGGGAGTTTGCAAGGAGCTATTGGACCTATACCAAGTTCCATTCGTATCATTGTTGCCACGAATATCTCAAACCTCCTGCCTGAACTGCGCTCCTAGTTGGCCAGGGTCTTTGGCCTGGGTGTCAGATTCATGCTTGCCCAGATCTTGTTGAGCTCTCTGGCATTTTATTCCCAAATCTGGTCTAGGTTCTTCACTTTGGCCTGAGGAAGTCATCCTGGTGTTAAACTCTTAGGTGGCATCAACCTATAGTTCATGCTTTTTTCTCCTCATTTTCCTGAATATTTTCAAGCCTTCTGCCTGGAACTAGCCAGCTTTTTCCCCTTCAAGTCCTCTAACAAAATGTTACTGGGAGTATTGTGAGCCCTGCTCTCAGGGCCTGGCAATGGAATTGGCTACTTTTCTCTCGGAGTAATTAGGTTGGCAGTTATAAAGAAAGCTAAAGACTTGGCATTTTTAGCCTGAGACTTCTGACTGTATGGTTAAGGTGTGAGGAAGCGCATGCCTTTCTAGATCACTTCCACCTATATTCTCTTTCCTCCTTGAGGTTTTTTTTTTTCTTAATTCTCTATTCAAATCAGGTTTACACTTCCTTGTCCTTTTTTTCCTCTGTGCTATCTTTGCAAGTCTATAGTTGTATCATCAATCTCTAGGACTGGAATCATTGGGTTCAAGGACATGAGAATGTACATTTCCTGTGAGTCTTGACAAATTGCCCTTCATAGAAGATGTAACAATTTATACTCTTACTAAGAATATATAGGAGTATATCTTTTCCCATACCTTCACTAATGTTAGGTTTTATCAGACTTACTCATTTTGTCATATTATGGCTTAATTTGCATTTCTTTATACATTAGTAAGACTGGCATTTTGTATGTCTTCTGTGAACTGACTGGCCTTGGGATTTTTTTTTAAAGCTCTCAAGGTGATTAGAATATGCAGCAAAGTTTGAGATTAGCAATTGATTAGATATGGGGAAAGTTGATTGTGTCAAAGAAGCTTCCAAACTCTGCCATTAACAGACAAAAATACTAGAGCAGCAGCAGGTTTTGTTGGATAAACATGAGTGTGGTTTTAGCTCTTTAAATTTTATAACTTCAATTTTTTTCTTGCTCTTTAAATTTTATAACTTTAATTTTTTTTTCCTTGCAGTTGAAATGGATGCAGTCAGAACTGAATGTTGAAGAAGTGGTAAATGACAGGAGCTGGAAGGTACAAAATAACGTTGGGATTTGGAAAGAAGTAGCAGGAAAACTGAACTAACAAAGGGAAACCAAGGGAGGGGAGTAAAGAGTGCCTTGAGGCTGTAAGGAGAGTAGAGATCACTCATTTACATTTACAGTTGAGGGTTGTAACCTTTTGGGGGGTGGGGGAGGGAGAGCAGGATTCAGTTAGCATCTAATTAGCGCCATTTTATAACAATTAGCTTTACTGGGCCAGGCAAGGCGGCTCATGCCTGTAATCCCAACACTTTGGGAGGCCAAGGCGGGTGGATCACCTGAGATCAGGAGTTCAAGACCAGCCTGGCCAACATGGTGAAACCCTGTGTCTACTAAAAATACAAAAATTAGCCAGGCGTGGTGGCTAACACCTATAATCCCAGCTACTTGGGAGGCTGAGGCAGGAGAATCGCTCAAACCTGGGAGGCAGAGGTTGGAGTGAGCTGAGATCAAGCCATTGCACTCCAGCCTGGGCAACAGAGTGAGACTCCATCTCCAAAAAAAACCCAAAACAAAACAAAATTAGCTTTATAAGCATATGATAGAACTAAATGAGCTGCCATCATAACAGCATTAGAGGCATTCTCTATGTCTCCTAACACTAATTACAGGCATAGTTGACATTTAGAGTAACTACTCAGAACCTTCAAGGAGGCTATTTGTTAAAATTAGCTTTTTTGAGCTCAGTTACTTTCCGTAAGTTTTCCTATCATTAGGTAACCTATACAGTTGCTTCTCTTCTAACTTATCTGATCATAAAACTTGTTATTATATGTAGTTTTACTGGTATTGATAATAAGGCTTTTGATTGCTCATAGATTTACAACCTCCTTATTATCATTGCATAGTTCTTGTTAGGAACAAGATTAGGGGACCAGATCCCAGAAACTTACATATAGTCAAAATTCATAAAACTCTGACTTTAGTTTTCTGAAAAAGTAGATCCATTTACCCCTCTCTAAAACTCTAAAAGATTTACAAAGGGCAAAAATCTATTAAATCTGAGAAAATGTACTGAAAATTCTGTTTTATCATTTGAATTTAACTACTGGAATGTTGTTAAGCTGTATGCTTATAAGAGAGGTTAGCTGAACCAAAACCAGAATGTACCAGCTTGCTGAGACATGAACAAATTGCAAATTACAAATTGACTTTCTTTGCTTTATCACATTTCTCTATCTTTATCCTCTTTGCCAAGGTTTCCTATTCCTGCCCTTTCCACCAACATGATAAGGTGTCTGTCACTTGAGAGGATTTGGCAATATTTTCCCATTTTTACTCTCTGGAGAAATCATTTTTACTCTTGGGATTGGATGGGGAAGGGGTACAGTGAAACATCTGGCTTGAAACAACAAGTGCAGAAGTTTATGGTGTATGTAAAATGTGGTGGGAAGAGTGAACTACTTTGGATTTAATATTAGTTTTAAAGAAAATATGGTCTGTCCACTCCACAGAAGATGAGGCCCTTACTTGTTTTAAAAAGGAAAATGTAGCCATTGTACTCTGGTGCAATGGGCCAGCAGAAGTGGACAGGAAATCATTTGGGAAAAGGATTTGGAGAGGCTCAGCCAAGTTGTATATATCACCCCAACCAGTGTGTCCAGGCCACTAAATTGAAGCCTCCCTCTTGTCTGATTGGGAATTTCAGGGAAATATCAGGGCTGGAAATGAGTGAGATGAATCGTAAAAAGGCTAGAAAGAGTCTATATAATTTCTATATATTTTCTTTTAATTGTGAGATGCATATGCCAAAGATATGTGACACGTAGAATTTAATGAATATTAATAAAATGAACATTCATATATCTACCACTCAGCTTAAGAAATTGAATAGTAGGCCAGACGCAGTAGCTCACGCCTGCAATCCAAGCACTTTGGGAGGCCGAGGCGAGTGGATCTTTTGAGGTCAGGAGTTCGAGACCAGCCTAACCAACAGGGTGAAACCCCGTCTCTACTAAAAATACAAAAAATTAGCCGGGTGTAGTGGCAGGTACCTGTAGTCCCAGCTACTCGGGAGGCTGAGGTGGGAGAATTGCTTGAACCCAGGAGGTGGAGGTTGCATTGAGCCGAGATCACGCCATTGCACTCCAGCCTGGACAACAAGAGTGAAACTCCATCTCAAAAATAAATAAATAAAAAGAAATAAAATAATAACAATACCTCACAACCTCTGTGTTTCGATTTTTCTTTTATTTTTGTAATAGTCAATGGCAGCCAACATAGGTAGTTTTTTTTTTTTTACCTGAAAAGTGATTTGTTCTTCACATTAATGATGTATGGGGGTACATTCTGAGAAGAAATTCTTTTCAATTTCAGAATTGTTTTAATTGGACACTTAAAAGTTTTGACGTGATTTAAATTTTTTTAATATTAAAAATATTTTTAAAATTTTTTTTAAATAGTAATATATAGTAAAAATTCTACCTTCTGTCCCTTTCCTTCAGCCATCTCCTTTCCCTTCTCTCTGAAAAATGGTATATGCTTTCAGATACACCTTTTCTGATTTTATGTGTGTGTATTTTTCTACCTTTGTTACACAAGTGAAAGTGTACTATTCACACTTTGTTTTTTTCCCTTAATAATCTTGGAGATCTTTTTAAATCAGAACATAAATTATTTTTAACCTTATTTGTATTCCATTGAATAACCATACCAAATTTTTATTTAACATAGTTCCATGTGGACATTTAGTTATTGAGCATTCTTTATTTAAACTTATTTTAGATATTTTTGTGTAGTTGTTTAAAAAATGTCCAGAATATGAAGTTGAAATGTTTGCTAGTAACTAAATTACCTGGCTCTTGATGATTTTTTCCCCAAGTAACTTAAATTTTATTAAAATATTAGAATTGTCTTGTAAATACATGTCAAGGCCTTCTGTGCATTCAGCACCTCATAAGTCAGTTTGAACTAGTGAGGAAACTCTTCTGTTTCCTAAATCTGTTGACTTAGGACAAAAATGGTAATAACCTTTTGAAGCATACTAAATTGAATTTAGTTCCAGGCCTGATTTACACAGGATAACTCAATGACTTTTATTTCTGTTTCAATATTTTAGGTGTTTAATGAACGCTGCCGAATTCACTTCAAGCCTCCAAAGAATGAATAAAGAGAGATTCTTTTTTTTTTTTTTTTTTTTTTTTTTAAAGGACTGGGTCATCTCATAAGAGCTAAGCATGACAGATATCAACAGGGCGGGCTTCCTAGGATGATTTCTGAGCCAACAGTCCAAGACCTTTTGTTGATTTCAGCCCCACTTAGCCAAGACCTCAAGTATAAATAATTCTGATAATTATGGAGAAATCAACTGCTATTTTATACTGATTCTGTAAAAAAAAAAAGTTTTGTAACTATTAAAATAATTTTCTGACTCAGTGTACATATTTATTTGATTGTTTTCTATGTTGAGACAGTTCTCTTTTTATTTATTTATTGAAATTTTAGTTTTCATTTTTTAGTATCCTGTCAGGTTGTACAACAGTTCTCATAAGAGAATTTGCATGCACTTTCAATATCTAATTTGTATTGTACTTTTTTATTTTTATAAATGGCATGGATGTGGACCTTTTTGGTTATTGATAAGTTTATTCCTTGATTTATCTTTGTGGGTTGATTATAAAAGGGCAGTATTATAAGCTGGACACTGTCCAAAGAAGTTTTCTTTTAGTACCTTAACTGATCTTGTTTTCAGATGTAAAAACTAATTTTTGGTGGAATTCTTTCCTGGACAGTATTTCCATGGTCATAGAAAAGGAAAGCAGAAATTCAGGAAAGGGAAAAGCAGGGAAGAGCTTGCATGACAGCAAATGAGTTAGTAACAAACCTGCTATAATTGCAGGATTTGGTCCTTGCAAAAAAAACCACTTTCTAGTATGGAATGGTTATGTTATTAGTTTTCTATTGCTGCTTTACAAATTATCACAAACAGTATTTTACAGTTCTGTAGGCCAGATGGGCAGATTTGACTGACCTTTTTTTTGTTTAGGGTCTTAAAGCTGAAATCAAGTTGAGTGCCAGGCTGGGCATTGTTCTGGAGTCTCTAGGGGAAGAGTCTGCTGCTAAGCTCATTGAGTTGCCAGATCGTTGCATCATGGGCCTGAGGTCCCCATTTCCTTGCTGACTGTCAGGTGCCACTCTCAGCTCCAGGAAGCTACCCACATTTCTTGACACATGATTCCTTCCATCTTTAGGCTGGCAATGGTGCATTCAGTTCTTCTCATACTTGGAATCTGTCTGACTTCCCTTTATGCTACAAACCAGATAAAATGATTTTAAAGGGCTTGTGTGATTAGGCCTACCACATCTTTTTGCTTAACTCAAAGTCAACTGATGAGAATCATAATTACATCCGCAAATCTCTTGCCAGGTTTTTTAAAACGACAGACACCAAGTCCCATATTCATGGTCTGAGGGATATCTTGAGCCAATTTAGGACTCTGCCCACCATAGTGATTTAAATAAGCCCCCTGGCTCTGGCCCAGTTAGATTAGCCAGCTAGGTCTCTGGTAGGCCTGTGTACATTGACCACCATCAGATTATGCATTTAGAAATGAGTGATAAAGACATAAAGTGCCCACCATTCTTTGAACAAAACTTTTTGAGCACTTACTGTAGGTCAGACACTTTTTGTGGAGATTTTAGTCTAGTCTCAACAAAAATTTCCTAGAGGTCCGCAGTGAAAAATGGCTTATATAAAGTTGAGTAAGTAATTTTTGGGTAGAAAAGTGAGTTGAAAAGATGGATACAAGAACAGAAAGACGAAGGTCTCCCTGATTCTGCTGCTCAGGAGGGAATTCAGATCCTTGGAAAGGATTCATTAACATTCTTTCCAGAATTTCAAGTCGGCCAAAATACCGTCTAGTCAATCCAATTATGTTAGTAGAGTGCCTGAATCATTACAGTGTAACATTTGAAAAATGTGCAATGGTGGCAGTGTGGAGTGATAGTATAAATGAATAGGTTTAGTGTGATGAATGGCATTTAAAACCTCAACTAATGAAGGAAGATGGATGACATTGCTTTTGAAAGTTGAGTTGCCTGCTGAAAAAGTGTCCTGTGTGTAATTACTGCCTTAGAACAATTTGTTGATTCGCTTTTGTTGCCTGAAAGATAGGTAGGATTCAGCAACTCACACACACACAAAAGAAGTAGAAGGTTCGAAAGTTCACAGGTGAGTTTGGCCCTTCCTTGGCAGAACAGACAGCCATATGAAGAAACACCTATGATGATACATTTGCAAATTCTTTTAACAAATATTTGAATGCCTTCCTAGGCACTATTAACCACTATTGTTACATCACTCAGCAAAACAAAAATACCTGGTTTTAAAGAGCTTATATTTGGTGAAGGAAGACAGCAGTAAGTTATATGGTATGCTAAAATGTGATAAAGTTCTATGAAAAAAAATAGAGAAGGAAATCAGGAATGGGGTGGAGAGTGGGTTGCAAATGACTGTTTCCAGCTGCCTGGAAAATATAATGCCCTTGTCTTTGAAAAGTTGCTTTAACTTAAGACTGAAATGTACCAAGGAAGTGCAGTAATAAAAAGGGTGTTTTCTAATATGTCATTCTTTTATAAGTTGTACTCTGGACTAGGTGTGGTGGCTCATGTCTGCAATCCCAGTACTTTGGGAGGCTAAGGCGTGAGGATCAAGAGCCCAGGAGTTCGAGACCAGCCCGGGCAACATGGTGAGACCCAGTCTTTTAAAAAATTTTTTGAAATGGTGCTTGTCTGTATTCTCAGCTGCTCATGAAGCTGAGACGGGAAAATCTCTTGAGCCCAGGAAGTTGAGGCTCCAGTGAACTATGATTGTGCCACTGCCTTCCAGCTATGGTGGCAGAGCAGAGCAAGATCCTGTTTTAATAATAAGTTGTACACTGAAGATACTAGTTTGGGAAATGTAGTGATAATGTACCCAGTGCTGCTATAGTAGTCCCTGCTAATGTGCCAGTGTCCAGGAGTGATAAACTTGTAATCTTGTAAACTGGGAGTTTAATCAAATGTGTGAGCCCTTTTTAAACCAAGAAAAATGAACATTCTATCTAGAGTTAGGTGATCTAATCAAACATATTAGAGATTATTTAGGTTACTCATGATTTCTGTGTGTATTTAGCCTTGTAGAATACCCTTGATGAACTTGATTGACCCTTAAAAAAGAATATTTATTATTGAGCATAAACATTGAAGAATAAAGAAGATAGAAAGTGATGCCTCCTCATTGGGGTAGCATTTCCAGGACAAGCCTAATTTTATCCCATAGAATTACGTTGGGAAGGAAATTCAAAACGTTAACAAGAGGTTTAGACAAACATGGCTTCCAGCTTCTGAAGGCAATGGCCAACTGGGGGCACTCCTGTCCAAGGGGAGAGGACTTGGCTGAGGTGCATTTGTATATCCCCTGGTGCATTAAGAAGGGATAGGTAATCTACTGGCACTTAAAGATAATTGCTATGATTGAATGATTTTCCCACTCCAGTTTTTAAAACCAGCAAGAAAAATTTCTGCTTAAAAGCCCCCAGTGGCTGGCCAGGCGCAGTGGCTCACACCTGTAATCCCAGCACTTTGGGAAGCCGAGATGGGCGGATCACTTGAGGTCAGGAGTTCAAGACCAGTCTGGCCAACATGGTGAAACCCCATCTCTACTTAAAAAACAAAAATTAGCCAGGCGTGGTGGCAGGCGCCTGTAATCCAAGCTACTCAGGAGGCTGAGGCAGGAGAATCGCTTAAACCCAGAAGGCGGAGGTTGCAGTGAGCGCGCCACTGCACTCTAGCCTGGGTGACAGGTTTTTAACAGATTTGAGACTCTGTCTCAAAAAAAAAAAAAAAAAAAAATTGCACCCACAGTGGCTTCTCAGTGCCTTGAAGACAGATACAGATTCCTTAAAGTGGCTTAGGAACTCCATCCTCTGTCTCCTGCTCACCTCCAACCTCACTGCTCGCTATGATGCACTCTGTTCCCCACTAAACTTCTTTGTGCTCCAAGAAAAGATCCAGTCTCACCTCTGAACATCTGTGCATTCTCACACTTCCCTGGCCAACTCCTACCCATGCTTCAGGTCTCAGCTATCATTTCCTTCAGCAAGGCTTTCCTGACCTCTCAAGTACAAGTTACGTGTCCCTTTTATGCACATCCACAATAACACCTCTATCGTGATCTTTATTACACTGTTACAATTTCTCACTTATCTCTTTCCTCCACCTGTTTTTGAGGGCTGGCACTGTGCTTCTCAGTGTCTGAGCTGGATGAGACACTGCTAGTTTCCTACCCTATATCCATTTTTCTCTTCCTTACCAAGAGAATCCTGGTTTTGTTTAGGGTAGCATTGTGCCCAGCTTCCCCTGCAGCTCCAAGTATCAGTCAGACAATCCTGGCCGATGAGATAGGCTAGGGCATTTTTGAGAAACATTTACAGTGCAAAGAGAACTGTCCCTTCCTCCTCTTTTCCTCCTTCTTTCTACCTGGAATGTGGTTAGGGTGGCTAGAAGTGACAAGGATTAGGGCTATTTGCCTATGTGGTGACAAAGACGAAAGACGACGAAAACCATGTTAAGGACGGCTGAACAGAAAGAAGGAGAAGGAATTGTGTGTTGTCATTCCAGCCCTAGGCTACCTGCCTTTAAACTTGTTATTATATGAAGGTGGTGAGATATTATGTGAGATGTTGTCATCTGTTCATTTGGGGATGTAACAGGGGTGGTTAACCCAAATACAGAGGTTTAACCTATTTGGTTCTATTATATGCAGTCAAATGTAGCCCATAAGTGATACACTGCTCATATATTTGTTAAATTAATGAAGATTATAATAATAATTGCTCATTTGCCAAGTGCTTACCACAAATTAGGCTCCATTCTAAGTACTTTCCATGACTGCCTCATTTGGGAGAAGAACCTTGGCAGATTCTATAGGAAAATTCTGGAGAATACTAAGCCCTACATGAAGAAATAGCCAGAATCGTGTGGAAGAATTTGGGAGAAATCTCTTATTTCTCTAAAAGGAAACTTAGCATTAATAGCTAGCCCAGCCAGGACCTGTCCATTACTTGGTTCCTAAGGGTAGGGGTCAGATCTCTAACATATTGCAACATGTTGGCTAGGTGCGGTGGCTCACAACTATAATCCCAACACTTTGGGAGGCCAGTGCAGGCAGGTTGCTTGAACTCAGGAGTTTAAGACCAGCCTGGGCAACATGGTGAAGCCCCATCTCTACTAACAATACAAAAAAATTAGCCAGGTGTGGTGGTGTGTGCCTGTGGTCCCAGCTACTCTGGAGGCTGAGGTGGGAGGATCACTTGAGCCCAGGAGGCAGAGGTTGCAGTCAGGCATGATCACACCACTGAACTCTAGCCTGGGCAATAGAGTGAGACCCCCATCTCAAAAATAATAATAATTAAAATAAAATAAAATATTTCAACATGTGAATGCCGTTCCCACCTTGCTCAATTGTTCAACCCACACTAAATCTCTTCCCCTAATTAATCTCTCCCTACTTCTCTAAGGACAAATATGCTGGTCAGTCTATGTATTTCTATCTGGCTGTCTAACTCTATTTATCTATCTGTCTATCTATCCATCTGTCTATCTATCCATCTGTCTGTCTATCTATCTATCTATCTATCTATCTATCTATCTATCTATCTGCCTTTCTGCTTTTTATCTACCTATCCAACCAGTCATCTATTTGTCATGTGGATTAGATGCCTGCCGCATCAGAGCCCTTTCTAAGACTGACCCACAGCTCCTACTTAAAGAGCACCCCCAGATGACCCATTTTACACTAGGTTGATTAGACTAAGGTTGGGCAGCTCACCCAAGAACTGCTAAACCTTAAGTTGGCCAGTGTCCTGTGACATGTCTTGGGGCAAAAAGAGGATCTGGGCAATCAAATTTTTCACAGCTTTGAACTGAGAAATACTGAGAGAATTATGTAGTGAGCAGGAAGTGAGGCCTGAAGGAGAGGGGTGAAGAGGCACAACAGGGGCCATGGAAGCTCAATGTTCTGAGAAAACAGAAGCTGTAAGGATGTACACCGTGAGGTAGAGAGGAGTTATATAGAGTAGAAGAAAGAACGCCAGTTGAAGCTGGCAGAAAAGTAGACACAAAGAGAAGTACAGACAGCTGCTTGGGGAACAGCTGAGACCCATTAATGATGGAGCCCTAGAACAAAAACCCATTACCACAGCTCCTCAGGTTCTTAGAGCTGCCTGGATTCTGATTCTGACTGTGAGACCCAGTTCTGTGTGGGCCCCTTTCCTCTATGAAACCTGGCTGTTTGGCATTTTCTAGATTTCTAAGCAAATGCATCTTTATAAAGAATCCCTGTGACATAAAATAAATTCTCTTGAACCAAAAGAGCCTATCTAAAACATTCCCAGTAAGCCAGTATTCAAGCAGTATCTCCCTGTTAAATAATCCACTGACGTTAGCACATTATTTTTCTCATGAAATACTTCTCATATTGTTTAGAGCAGCAGGGATGGGCTTGGATAGCTCCTTGGGTGAAACTTGTCACTGCGTCTGAACTTCAAGTCCAACAAGGTAAGCCTCTGAGCCTCCAGGGCCCAGGATGAGTCTCTGGAACTCTCCAAATGAGAAACTAGACAGGTAATGATTGATTCTCTCCCTCAGGTAGGGGAGGAAATCTGTTTCCCAGAAAGAACAGAATAAGCCCTGCCAACAGCCCTGGGCACGGTCATACCCTCTGAATCTTGACTTGGCCCAATACCAGTGGCCACACACTCTGCAAAAACACAGTCTGTGGCAGAAAATTCTAGGAGTGCCTGCTAGAGTAGGGGTTGAGTCTCTCAACTCTGCAAGGCAAGAGTACATTCTCTGTCTCTCCCTTTGGGGTCAGGCAAAATAATATTTGCAATAGAGTACAAATTCTTGCTTCCAGATTCCATTTCAAATTTGGTGGGGAAGATATTTCGGAGATGTAATTTTTTCCTTTGGTTGCAAGAGTACTGCTGAGGGAAGACCGTTTTTTTTTTTTAGGGGAAACTTGTTCCTTTAACAGCTGTTAATGGCCAAGAAACTTCCAAACACTCTTTCCATCAGCAGTTTATCCAGTTGCAGGTCTATCTTTTTCTCATTTCTCTGAGAATCCCAACAATTCTTGGAGAATAAGGTAATTCAAACACCACCTCCTAATCCTTTAAAATAAGCTTTAAAAAAAAAATCTGCATTAAAGTTGATTTTAAATTATTCCAATTTTTCACTTTTTAACCTATTTGTAATTCATTATGGTATATATGAAATTTGTATCCAAATTGTTGATTATATTCCAAAATAAAATGCAGTATTTCAACAGCATTTAGTAAATAAAAATATTTTTTCACATTGCTTTTATTCTATCTGGCTTAAACAAATTTGGCTCACATTTTTTTTTTTTCCTTTGGGGGAAAAACCTTGCTCTGTCACCCAGGCTGGAGTGCAGTGGCACAATCTTAGCTCACTCCAACCTCTGCCTCCTGGGTTCAGGGGAGGTTCCTGCCTCAGCCTCCTGAGTAGCTGGGATTACAGGCATGTGCCACCACACCCATCTAACTTTTGTACTTTTAGTAGGATGGGGTTTCACCATATTGTCCAGGCTGGTCTCTAACTCCTGACCTCAAGTGATCCGCCCACCTGGGCCTCCCAAAGTGCTGGGATTACAGGTCTGAGCCATCACGCCTGGCCTGGCTCAGTGGAATATTTTGTAATACATTTTATACTTTAAGATATATTTTTAATTCAATTAGAGCTAGTATTTCCATTAAACCTTTTCTCTTTATATCATCCTAGCACTCAACCCTGGCTGACATCAGAATCACCTGGACTATTTTCCAGAGATTATTTTTTTTTAATCGATCTGCAGTGGTACCCTATCCCGGCCCGCAGGATCGTGGAAGCAGGCCCTGGAGGGGGGAGTGGGAATTTGGGGGACAAGAGACACGAGAAATGGAGACAAAACAGTGCTCTGATCAAGTCTCGTTTAATGGCGGTAATGCAATGCCTTATATACACTTGGAGGGGAAGGGGTTGGGCCAGAGGCGGAGATGATCTCATCGCGGAGGGCGTGACCAGGTAGGTATTGGTTTCTCCGGTCGGACATCATGTTGCGCCTGCGCTGTCAGTTGGAAACTTTCCCGGGCGCGGGATGGCGCCTGCGCTACAAAGTAACAATTTTCCCGGGCGCGGGAAAAATAGGTGAAGAAGAAGCAGGAAGAGCGCCATCTTGTGCTGGCATATGAGACAGCCGATCAGGGAAAAAGGTAAATCTAGGGAGGAGGTGTAAGGTGGAAATGAATAAAGCTCAGGCGTTTTTAATCGTCAGTTATTATTCGCTATGGCCGGGGCACGCAGCTCCGGACAGTACCCCACCTTGGATATTTTGGTGTTAATTTATAAATTAAGAGACTCTAATATGCAGGCAAGATCAAGAATCACTGCACACGTTACTTGATATTTTTTCCTATTTATTTTTATTTATTGTTATGTTCTCTTTAACATGAAGTATACCTAACCAGCAACAGGATATGTTTATCTATTTGTTCAAGTCTTTTATTTTGGACAGTGAATTATTGTAGAGTCACATGTTACTGAACAATGGGGACACCTTCTGAGAAATATGCCATTAGACAATGTTGTCAGTGTGCAGACATCATAGACTATACTTACACAAACTTAGATTGTACAGCCTACTACATACCTAGTCTGTATGGTATAGCCTGTTGCTCCTAGGCTGCTAACCTGTATAGCATGTTACCATACTGAATACAGGACAGTAGGCAATCATAACACAATGGTGAGTATTTGTGTATCTATGTAAACATAGAACAGGCACTGTGGGATACCAAAGCAGGAGGATCACTTGAGCCCAGGAGTTCAAGACCAACCTGGGCAATATAGCAAGACCCTATCTCTGCAAAAAAAAGAAAGGAAAAGAAAAAGAAAGAAAGAAGAAAATCTGCCAGGCATGGTGGCATGTGCCTGTAGTCCAAGGTACTCAGAAGGCTGAAGCAGAAGGATCTCTTGCACCCAGGAGTTTGAGGTTGCAGTGAGCTACGATCATGCCACTGCACTCCAGCCTGAGTAATAGAGTGAAACTGTGTCTCCTAAAAAAATTAAAAAAGAAAATAAAAAACATATAGAAAGGTACAGTAAGAATCAGTATGAAAGATTTTTAAATGGTGTGATAAATGGAGCTTGCAGGACTACAGGCTGCTCTGGGTGAGTCAGTGAGTGAGTGGTGAGTGAATGTGAAGGCCTGAGACTCACTGTGCTCTCCTGTAGACTTTATAAACACTGTACACTTAGGCTATACTACATTTATTTTAAAATTTTTCTTTCTTCAACAATAAATTAGCCTCAGCTTACTGTAATATTTTACTTTATAAACTTTTAAATTTAAAAAATTTTTTGACTCTTATAATAACATTTAGCTTAAAACAGAAACATTGCACAGCTGTACAAAAATATTTTTCCTTTATATCCTTATTCTAGAAGATTTTTTCTATTTTTAATTTTTAATTTTTTTACTTTTTAAGATTTTTTATTAAAAATGAAGATACAAACACAGAGATTAGCCTAGGCCTACACAGGGTCAGGATGACCAATATTACTATTTGTTTCTTTTTTCTTTTTTTTTTTTTTGAGGCGGAGTTTTGCTCTTGTTGCCCAGGCCGGAGTGCAATGGCACAATCTTGGCTCACCACAACCTCGGCCTCCCAGGTTCAAGCGATTCTCCTGCCTCAGCCTCCTGAGTAGCTGGGATTACAGGCAAGGTCCACCATGCTAAGCTAATTTTTGTATTTTTAGTAGTGACAGGGTTTCTCCATGTTGGTCAGGCTGGCCTCGAACTCCCGACCTCAACTGATCCACCCTCCTCGACCTCCCAAAATGCTAGGATTACAGGCGTGAGCCACCACACCTGGCTGAATATTACTATTTTCAACCTCCACATCTTATCCCACTGGGAGGTCTTCAGAAATAATAACACACATAGAGTTATCTCCTACGATAACAATGCCTTCTTCTAGAATACCCCCTGAAGGATTTGCCAGAGCCTGTTTTACAGTTAAAAAAAAAGTGCAAGGAGTACATTCTAAAATAATGATAAAAAGTGTAGTACAGTAAATACATAAGCCAATAACATAGTTGTTTATTATCATTATCAAGTGTTATGTACTACACATAATTGTATGCACTATATTTTTATATGACTGGTGGCAAGGTAGGTTTGTTTACACCAGCATCACCAAAAACATGTGAGTAATGCATTGCATTAAATTTTTACTATGGCTACGATGTCACTAGGTGATAGGAATTTTTCAGCTGCATTATAATTTTATGGGACCTCGTTGTATATGTGGTCTGTCATTGACAAAAACATCATTATGGCAGTGCATGAGTGTCATTCTCTTTGCATAGGTTTTGTATGTCACTTATTAGATTAATTTTTAAATGTGTGATGTATTTAGACTTTCCACCCCAAAATCAGGTTAAAGTAAATCTAATCACCCTAATTATGGAGTTTCATGTATCTTTGATCAACTGCTTTGTGTAAAGAGCTACCAATGTGTGTGTGTCTATGTTTTTGCATTGCTCAGAAAAGAATTCTTATTACTGAGCCAGTAGAGTTGTCTCTAGTTGTTCTTGTTACCTAAGAGCTCCAGAGTACTAATACTAGTCAGCCAGTGGAGATCTTTTAGTTCACTTATTGACTGTTTATGTGCTAGGAGCTGAAGGCAGATGGATAGGATAGCTTCTCCATTCTGAGGCAGTAAGAGTTAGTAATGGCTATTTAAAAACAACCAGTGTTTCAACTCTCCCTTACGTATCTGCTTCAAGGGGTCAGAATAGCTGAGGGAAGGAATTCTGAGCATATGTTAGTAAAGTGTAGGGGTTAAGAGCATTGGCCCTGGAGGCAAACAGCCTGGATCACATCCTCACTTCTCTACTAACTGGTCATGTGGCCTTGCGCAAGTAACTTCATCTTTCTACACTCAGTCTTCTGTAAAGAGGGGATAGCAATAATATTTACCTCATGAGATTGTTAAAAAAGTTAAATAAGTTTTGTTTATAAAGTCTTTGGAACACTACCTAGACTATGGTAAGCATTTAATATATATTAGCTGTTATTATTATTTGGGACAGAGGATTGTCAAGTGGCACTAATGGGGTGATGGACAGAGTGCAGAGCCCAGAGGGAGACTTTAGAGCAGGGGTGTCCAATCTTTTGGCTTCCCTGGCCACATTGGTAGAAGAATTGTCTTGGGCCGCACATAAAATGCACTAATTCTAATGATGGCTGATGAGGGAAAAAAAAAAAAAAACAACTCATGTTTTAAGAAAGTTTACGAATTTGTGTTGGGCTGCATTCAAAGCCATCCTGGGTGCCTGTGGGTCGTGTCGTGGGTTGGACAAGCTCGCTTTAGAACATCTTTTTTTTTTTCTTAAGAGACAGGATCTTGCTGTCTCACTCAGGCTGGAGTGCAGTAGTGCAATCATAGCTCACTGCAACCTCGAACTCCTGTGCTCAAGCAATCTTCGTGCCTCAGCCTCCCAAGTAGCTACAGGTGCATGCCACCACCACCTGACTTGAGCAATTTTTTTTTTTGAGACGGATTCTCGCTCTGTAGCCAGGCTGGAGTGCAGTGGCGCGATCTCGGCTCACTGCAATCTCTGCCTCCTGGGTTCAAGCGATTCTCCTGCCTCAGCCTCCCCAGTAGCTGGGACTACAGGCACACGCTACGATGCCCAGTTAACTTTTGTATTTTTAATAGAGACAGGGTTTCGCCATGTTGGCCATGATGGTCTCTATTTCTTGACCTCGTGATCCACCCACCTAAGCCTCCCAAAGTCCTGGGATTACAGGGGTGAGCCACTGTGCCCAGCCCAACCCGAGCATGTTTAAAACAAGTTTTCTCTTCACTTTGCCTCTCTCATTCTCTCCTTTTCCTTTACTCTCCCCTCCACTCCCTCTTCCTCTCTCCTTCCTTAACAATTCAGCCCCAAATCCATTAAGTAGGGCCAAGAACAGCAGATACTGGGTTTTTTGTTTGTTTGTTTGTTTGTTTTTGTTTTTGTTTTTTTTTGAGACGCAGTCTCGCTCTGTCGCCCAGGCTGGAGTGCAGTGGCCGGATCTCAGCTCACTGCAAGCTCCGCCTCCCGGGTTTACGCCATTCTCCTGCCTCAGCCTCCCGAGTAGCTGGGACTACAGGTGCCCGTCACCTCGCCCGGCTAGTTTTTTGTATTTTTTAGTAGAGAGGGGGGTTTCACCGTGTTAGCCAGGATGGTCTCGTGATCCGCCCGTCTCGGCCTCCCAAAGTGCTGGGATTACAGGCTTGAGCCACCGCGCCCGGCGCAGATATTGGTTTTGGATGGTCCGAAACTAGATGTTGGAGTTGGCTTCTCCATGGGCAGGTGCCCACCCACCATGGTGGAGCATAGCTGGCGTGGAGAGGGCAGGTACTTAGGTAAAGGGATAGTGGCAGTGGTCTAGGACAGGATGTAAATGACTGAGCATTGGGGGGCAGGTGATGGGGTGAGGAGGGTGGAGGTGGGAGTCACAAGGATGGGGGACAGGAGCAAGGATGGAAGACTTTACAAATACGTAGAAATTAACATACTCCTAAATAATCAATGGGTCAAAGAAGAAATCAAGAAAGAAATCAAGGAAAAATCAAAAGAAAAATTAGAAAGTACTTTGACATGAATGAAAATAAACAACATACCAAAACTTATGGAATGTAGCTAAAGCAATGCTTAGAGGGAAATTTATAGCTGTCAACACTTATGCCAAAAAAGATGATATCAAATCAATAACCTAACCTTTTACCTTAAGACACAGAAAATAGAAGATCAAAGTCAACCCAAGGCAAGCAAAGGGAAAGAAATAATAAACATTAGAGTAGAAATAAATAAAATAGAGAATAGAAAAACACTACATTGAATCATTGAAACAAAAGTTGTTTTTTTGAAAAGATAAACAAAGTTGACAAACCTACAGGTAGACTAAGAGCAAAAAGAGAGAATACTCAAATTACTAGAATCAGAAATGAAAGGGGAGACATTAATACTGACCTTACAGAAATGAAAGGATTATAAAGGAATACTATGAACAATTATATGCCAATAATAGATAACATAGATAAAATGAACAAATTCCTAGAATAACACATACTCCCAAAACTGACTCAAGAAGAAACAGTCAACCTAAATAGACCTATAATAAGTTTGGATATTGAATTAGTAATTTAAAAAACTACCCACAGAGAAGAGCCCAGGCCCAGATGGCTTTACTGCTGAATTGTACTAAAGGTTTAAAGAAGGCTGGACACAGTGGCTCACACCTGTAATACCAGCATTTTGGGGAGCCAAGGCAGGTGGATCACTTGAGGTCAGGAGTTTGAGACCAGACTGGCCAACATGGTGAAACCCTGTCTCTACTGAAAAAATATAAAAGTTAGCCCAGGGTGGTAGTGGGTGCCTGTAATCCCAGCTACTTGAGAGGTTGAGGCAGGAAAATCACTTGAACCCAGGAGACGGAGGTTTCAGTGAGCTGAGATTGGGCACTGCACTCCAGCCTGGGCAACAGAGTGAGACCATTTCTAAAAAAAAAAAAAAAAAAAAAAGGTTTAAAGAAGAATTAATAACAATTCACCAATTCTACCAAAACCAGACAAAGGTGTCATAAGAAAACTATAGACAGGCCAGACATGGTGGCAATCCCATGTCTAGTATAGTATAGCCTTTAGCAGTATCAAACTATTTTTTTTTTTGAGACAGGGTTTCACACTTGTTGCCCAGGCTGGAGTGCAATGGCACGATCTCAGCTCACTGCAACCTCTGCCTCCCGGGTTCAAGTGATTCTCCTGCCTCCGCCTCCCAAGTAGCTGGGATTACAGGCATGTGCCACCACTCCTGTCTATTTTTTTTTTTTTTTTTGTATTTAGTAAAGAGACGGAGTTTCACCATGTTAGTCAGGTTGGTCTCAAACTCCTGACCTCAGGTGATCCACCTGCCTTGGCCTCCCAAAATACTGAGATTACAGACATGTGCCACTGTGCCTGGCCCTGAACTTCAGACTTCTCAGCCTCCATAACTGTAATAAATAAATTCATTTTCTTTGTAAATTACCAGTTTCAGATATTCTGTTATAAGCAACAGAAAATGGACTAAGACAGGTAATTGTAGTTTTTGTTATTATTTTTAAATGACAAAAACTACACTAACTTTTGCACCAACCTAATACAAATGGCTAATCATCTCATGAAAAGATGTTCAACAGCATTAGTTATCAGGGAAATACAAATCAAAACCACAATGAGCTATTATTTCACATCCACCAGGTTGGCTAACCTTAAAAAAACTCAGATAATAACAAGTGTGGGTGAGGATATGGAGAAAATGGAACTCTCATCCACTGTTGGTGGGAATGTAAAATGCTGTGGCCTCTTCAGAAAATAGTCTGTAAGTTTCTCATCTGTAAGTTTCTCAAACAATTAAACATAGAGTTAGTTACCATATGAACCAGCAAATTCTACTCCTAGGTATATACCCAAGAGAAATGAAAACATATATACACACAAAACCTTGTACACAAATATTTATAGTAGCAGTGTTCCTGATAGTCAAAAGGTGAAAGCAACTTAAATGTCTATCAACTGATTAGTTAACAAACAACGTGTGATATATTGATAAAATGAAATATTTGTGCATAAAAAGAAATAAAATACTGACACATGCTACAACATTGATGAATTTTGAAAACTATGCTAAGTGAAGGAAGCCAGTTACAAAAGACCACATATTATATAATTCCACATATATCAATGTCCAGACCAGGCAAATCTAGACAGAAAGTAAATTAGTTGTTGCTTAGGGGTTGAAGTATGTGTGGAGGAGGCTGGAGAAGTGATAGCTAACAGGTATGAGACTTCTTTTTGAGGTGATGAAAATCTTCTAAAATTGTGTGAGGTTTACATGCATTTGTGAATGTGGTATAAAACTATTCACCTGTACAGTTTAAATGAGTAAGTTGTATGTTTCAATTTATGTCTCAATAAAGGTATTAAAGAAGAGGAAAATGGCAATTAAATGGAGCACATGATTTTGGATTGGATCTGTTTTTGGATATGGGGTCTTGCTATGTTGCCCAGCAGTAGCTATTCACAGGCATGATCATTGCACACCATGGCCTTGAACTTCTGGCCTCTAGAGATCCTCCTGCCTCTGCCACCTGAGTAGCTAGGACTACAGGTGCTTGCCACCTCACCTGGCTTGGATCTTTTTGTCATAAATGACATTATTGGGACAAGTGGGGTAATTTGAATGGTGTCTAGGGATTAGATGCTACCAGTGTATCAGTGTTAATTTCCTAATTGCTTAATTTAATTTTTAATTTTTATTTTTTTAGAGACGTCGTCTCTCTCCATCACCCAGGCTGGAGTGCAGTGGCATGAGTATAGCTCACTGTAGCCTCGCGTTCCTGGGTTCAAGCCATCCCCCTACTTCAGCCTCCCAAGTAGCTAGTACTACAGGTGTGTACCACCATGCCCAGCTAAATTTTAATTTTTTTTTTTTTTTTTTGTAGAGGCATGGTCTCGCTATGTTGCCCAGGTTTGTCTTGAATTCCTGTCCTCAAGCAATCCTGCTGCCTTGGCCTACCAAAGTGCTGGGATTACAGGCATGAGCCACTATGACCTGCCAATTTCCTGATTTTGATGGCTGTATTTCAGTTTTGCAGAAGATCCTCGTTTGGAGGAAATGCACACTGAAGTATTTGTTGGTGATGGGGCATCATGGTAAGTAACTTAAGTCTCAAATGTCCAGGAAAAAACAGTTTTTTGTTTTTTTGGTTTTTTTTTGCAACTTTTCTCTATGTTTAAGTTTGTTTCAGAATAAAAATATAGGCCAGGCATGGTGGCTCACGCCTGTAATCCCAGCACTTTGGGAGGCTGAGGTGGGCAGATCACCTAGGGTCAGGAGTTCGAAACCAGCCTGGCCAACATGGCAAAACCCTGTCTCTACTAAAAATACAAAAATTAGCCAGGTGCGGTGGTGGGCACCTGTAATCTTAGCTACTTGGGAGGCTGAGACAGGAGACTCGCTTGAACCCAGGAGGCAGAGGTTGCAGTGAGCCGAGATTGTGCCATTGCACTCCAGCCTGGGTGACAGAACAAGACTCCATCTCAAAAAAAAAAAAAATATATATATATATATATATACATACACACACACACACACAAACAATATATAGCTTTTGTCTACCCCAATTCTCCACCCATAGACCACTGGTATTACCAGTGTTGTTTAATGTAGTCCTTNAATATATATACACACACACACATATACACACACTTTGTAAAATACTTGATTTAATTTTAAAATATGAGGGTAGAGATGGAATACTGGGTTATCAGCAGCCACAGGGAACAAGGAGGCTGACGAACTGATAGTCCATGATCCGGCCTGCCTATGGTGGGGGTGAGTGTGGTACTATCCTTTAGCCAATTGCATTAGGCTTAACTAGTTTTTATAAGATTTCCAATTGCCATCAATTTATATGGAATTTATACTCTAAAGCAGTAGCACTGATTTTGAGAAAGAAAAGGTAATTTCTACTTAATACAATAAATGAGAAATAATTGAAGAAATAATTTCTTTGGAAAAGAATGCTTCTTTATTGATGGTTTTATTTATCAGCAAGGATCATGACTCAGTAGCCAGTGGAAGGAATCAGAACACTTTGGAAACATGCCGCTAAAAACCCGTCAGCTCATCGTCCTTGTTTTTGTCAGCCTGGTATCCAGTAAGTACCAAGTCCTCATTTTGTCCGGGAAGACTTTTGAATACTTTCAAGTGCATATAATGATTATCACCTGCTCGTACCTGAAAAGTATTAAAAAAAAGAGAAAGCAAAAGGAGATTTATTCAAATGGGTCTACATCAAGTGAGAGAGCTACAGATCTATAAAGACTTCTGTCCAAAAAGCTGCTGAGGAATAGCATTGCTAGACCTAGTCCACCCATTCTTAGACTCTTTGTATTCATAAATCCACCACCTTATTTTAGGAGAGAAAGATTAGAGTAGGCTGGGCGCCGTGGCTCCCACCTGTAATCCTAGTACTTTGGGAGGCTGAGGCAGGTGGATCACGAGGTCAGGAGTTCGAGACCAGCCTGGCCAGCATGGCGAAACCCTGTCTCTACTAAAAATACAAAAAATTAGCCAGGCATGGTGGTGCATGCCTGTAATCCCAGCTACTCGGGAGACTGAGGCAGGAAAATCACTTGAACCCAGGAGGAGAAGGTTGCAGTGACCCGAGATTGCGCTGCTACACTCCAGCCTGAGTGATACAGCAAGACTCCGCCTAAAAAAAAAAAAAAAAATTGTAGACTAATGGCATGGCAAGAGGCATAGGTCCTAGGTTTATTTTGTTATTATTTTTAGTATAATCTGGGCAGAAAGGACAGCATTTTATTTTCAAAGATGCATGGAGCAAGAAAACCAGTGACAGCCTATATTTTTGGTGATGCTGTTTTCTGACTCCCAACTTGGAACACTTTATTTGCCATACAGTCTGATAAGGGAAAAGAAAATCAGAATTGCCCTAGAAAATTTGGGATGCAGGGTTCATATACCTATATCAGAACCTACTTTATAAACGCCCACTGGTAAGATTGAGCAGAGCCCAGGGGGCGGACACCCTCCCTTCTAGAGTGAAGGGGTCGGGCACTGTGGCTCACGCCTATAATTCCAGCACTTTGGGAGGCCGAGGCGGGTGGATCACCTGAGGCCAGGAGTTTGAGACAAACCTGGCCAACATGGTGAAAACTAAAAATACAAAATTAGCTGGGAATGGTGGTGCACACCTGTAATCCCAGCTACCTGGGAGGCTGAAGCAGAAGAATCGCTTGAATCTGGGAGATGGAGGTTGCAGAGAGCCGAGATTGTGCCACTGCACTCCAGCCTGAGCGACAGAGTGAAACTCTGTCTCAAAAAAGAAAAAAAAAAAAAGCTAAGGGGTTTTGCTAGGAAGTCATTGGTATGAAGGTTGAAGCAGAAGCAGTAGTTTGGACATGAATCTGAGACCTGGAAAATTATGGTAAGAATTTTTACTTTGGTTCTTGCTTGAGACAATAAATGCTTTGTCTTATAAAAATATTTATTGTGCTTCTGATGTCACTTCCTATCCTAATTTTAACAAATGCCATATATCAAATGTTTACTGTTAGCCAGACACTATGATGAACATTTTATATAAATGATTATATTAACTTATATTATAGGCCTGAAGAAAGGTGGAGCAATGAAATTTTACAGATGTGGAAGCAGAGTAAGAGAGATTAAGTGATTTTCCATAAATTTCTCAGCTAATAAGTGGCACAGCCAATATTCAAACACAGATCTGTTAGGCTCTAGCATCTACATTCTTTTCACTCTACAATGTAACCTCTTTGGAGGGTACTGATGGGGGAATGAGGCCTCGCTCTGTTGCCTGGGCTGCAGTGCAGTGGTGCGATCTCGGCTCACTGCAATGTCAAATTCTTTGGCTCAAGTGATCCTTCTACCTCATCTTCCCAAGTAGCTAGGACTACTGATGTGCATCACCATGCCTAGGTAATTAAAACATTTTCTTTGTAGAGACAAGGTCTGGCTATGTTGCCCAGGCTGATCTCAAACTCCTGGCTTCAAGCTATACTCCCGCCTTGGTCTCCCAAAGTGTTGGGATTACAGACGTGAGCCACCACACCAGGCCAGTGTAACCTTTTAAAAGCTCTTATTTTGTGCTTTATATTAGAGGCAGCACAGCCAGTAGTTAAGCTCAGTCTATCTGGGCTCAAATCCTGACTCAGATCTTATAGTTGTATGACCTTTTTAGTCTCTTCACCACCCTGGAGCTCAATTTTTTCATTGGTAACCCAAGAGAAGTGATTGTACTTATCTCATAGATTTGTTGTGAGGATTAAATGAGATAATATAAGCCCTGTTCTTAGAACAGTGCATGGTGAATTGTAAGTGCTCAATAAATTTCCAGCTTATTTATTCCTCACAACACCCTGCGAAGCAGATTATTACCCTCATTGTGCAGATAAGGGAATGAAGGCTCAGAGAGGAGGAGGAGCTTCAAGGGTTCAAACCCAGGACACTCTGACACCTAAGCCTGTGGTCCTTCCATTCTACCACCTGCCTCTTGATAGGTACCTGAAATACATAGAGAAGGTCTCGTCACTGGCAAGACCTTAAATCTAGAGTGGCTCAGAGCAAAGGGATCAACAGCCAGACTACCAGGAAGTAAAAGGGAACTGGGATCAGTGGCTGAGATCCACTAGGAAAAATTCGATAGCAGAAGGAAGAAAAGATGAGAGAGACAGAGAGAGAAAGAGACAGAGACAGAGAGAAGGAGAGAGAGAGAGAGAGAGAGACACTGATTAAGAGAGGGCAAAAGGGTGGTCAAGAGAAGAAATTTTCAAGATAATTATCTGATGAACTGTTGGAGAGACATGTGAGCTGGTAATATGCGGTAATATGTGAAATGTAATATGTGGTAACATGTGAAATGTATGCATTTGAATTAATCATAAATTATTAAAATAAATATTCTAATGTTGATGGAATGCTTCCTATCTTTGCACATAATCATTTTTAACTGGAAAACGTTCTTTTCCAGCCATGAAGAAATCAGATTGAAAATGGAGGAAATGGTGCCATTGTTTTCTGAGGATACAGCAGGGTCCTCTGTGACATGTGTCTCCCCGGGACCTGGTCTTTACTAGGAGCTCACATTTGGCAGAACAGGGCTGATCCATATACATAGCTCGGTACTGAAACTTTCTTATGCTAAGCTGACTAGCTCCACTTACTTATGTTTATTTTTTGCTGAAAACGTCTTCTAAAATGTTTATATTTTCATTGAATTGTTTGTTAAAGAGAAATAAGCCACACTGTGCCCTGGTCGAATGGTTAAGTAAAGATTAAGTAAACATACTTTAATATTTGTTTTTATTTTTAAAATCAGAATTATCATCTTCTTAATACATAAGGACAAAAATGGCTCTTAAATATTCATGGTTGACTTGTTCAGTTGGTTTCATCTTGGTAACTTCAATTAGAACTGGATCAATGTATCGTGTAATTTTCTGACAGAGCTATAAAATTAACTTTTAAACTATTTTAACTACTCCACTGCTTTAAACTATACCTAGAGTGCCATAAGTTAAATCTACTAATTTGAATTACAAAATAATATTTACATTATATTAATCAAAATGCTTATTTAAAGGACAAAAAAGGTTTAAATTATTTCCCCAGCTAATGATTTGAGTCGTTACTTTAATTTATTTAATTTAAACATATAGAATCATACAGCTTTGAGGTGGAATCGGCTTCAAGATACCATGTGGTCCAGCCCCACGCCTTCAGGCAGATGAGATGTGATCCTCCCTCCTTACCTAAGAAGCAGCACAGCCACAAATCCAGCATGCCCTGAACTGTTCTGAAATCTTTTTCTATACAATTTCCAGAAATCAAGAATCAATGTAATAAAGCTTTCTGAATTCACAAGAAAAAAAATGGCATCACATCATTTACCAAATTTGAGAGTCTACCACTTGGAAGGAATCATGCTGGGCATCTTAATTTAGGACAACTGTAAGGAAGGAATTATATGGTAGGGAAATCAGGGAACATTTTACGTAAAATGAGAAATAGATCTTTTGGCGCTAAAGTAGGTGCTGAACTCTAACCTTAATGTAGTAATTTATTCCAGCAACGACTTGAGTTTTATACTCCACAGCTTCCAATTTTTCGTAACTCTGATTTGTTTTTTCTTCAAGCTGTGGTTTAACCTAAAGAAAAGAAAAGAGGAAACAAATAATCAAAGCTATATTAGACTCCATCTATGTGACGTACACATCTGGGAACCTCATCCTCCTAAAAGTCTTCAAAGATGGTAATGAAATCTTTGAGCTATTTTTATTATTTCAATAGAAAACACCTATTTTAATACAATTACATAGGTTAAAACATCAAATTTTGTTGCTTTAGGCTGAATTCACATAAACTCAGTGTGGTAATGCAATATAGGAGCATTTTGACTGTTAAACTCTAAGAGTTATATATATCTTTGATTAACAAAAATCAGTAGAGCAATAATTACTACTTGATTAAAACATTATTTTAAAATAATTTCAGGCTTCAAAGTTGTAAAATTAGTATAATGAATTCTCTTATATCATTTACAGTTCCCCTAATTTTGCCATTTTACATAACATAGTATAATCACCAAAATCAGGAAATTAACATGGTATATCACTATTAAGTAGTCTCTAAACCTTATCAGAATTTTGCCAGTTATCCTGAAAATGTCTTTTTTCTGCTCCAGGATCTCATGCAGGATCCTGCATTGCATTTAGTTGTCATTTCTACTCAGTCTCGTACAATCTGGGTTCATTCCTTTGTTGTTCACAACCTTGATGTTTTTGGAGAATACTGGCCTGTTAGATGGTAGAATGTCCCTCAGTTTAGGTTTGTGTGATCTCCTCTTATGTTAGTATTACACATTTTTGTAAGGATAGCACAAAAGTGATGTTGTGCTTAAGTGCATCCTATCAGGAGCTACATTTCATTACTGGTGATGTTAATTTTGATCACTTAGGATGTCTGCCAGGTTTCTCCACTGTAAAGTTACCATTTTTTTCCCTTTGTAATTAGTTAGTGTCTTGTGAGGACTCTTGTTTCTCGCTGTACTTGCATTCATGAATTTTAGCATCCATTGACGGTTCTTGCCCACAACAATGATTAATTGTGGTATTGGCCAAATGGTAATTTAAAAAATAATTTCTTGTACATTTATTATTTGCAATTCTACTGTAAGGAAGAGCTGTTCTCTCCTCTTCATGTAGTTAATTACTTATTTTATGTTAATATGACTCATGGATATTTATTTTACTCTGTGGATTACAATTCATTACTCTTTATTTTGTTACTCAAATGTCCTAGATTTGGCCATTGGGAGCTCCTTCACCTGATGCCTGTGTCCTTTCAACACACCTCCATCATTTTATAAGCACTTCCTAAATTTCTGACTCTACACAAGTAGAGTCAGATGTTCCAGGTTTATCTTGAAGTTTCCTTGCCTCCTCGCTGGAATCAACTATTTCTCCAAGGAGTCCCCACTCCTTTTATTGGAGAATGGTATTTAAGACCCAAGATTTGGGTGCTGTGTCTCTTGTTACTAGATGTCATTGCTTCTAGGCCCACTCAATGGAAAGGGCTACAAAATAATATGTGTACTCACACACATGTGCACACATCTTTACTCATTTGTATGTGTGTGCATATACACACATTTATGTGTGTGTCATTATATATGTGTGTGTATGGGTATGTGTGTGTATGTGCATGCGTGTATATATATATGTGTGTGTATATATGTGTGTGTGTGTATATGTATATGTATATACACACACACACACATATATATATTTTTTCCTCTGATTAAAATCAAATACCACGGCCGGGCATGGTGGCTCATGCCTGTAATCCCAGCTCTTTGGGAGGCCGAGGCGGGTGGATCACTTGAGGTCAGGAGTTTGAGACCAGCCTGACCAACATGATAAAATCCCTTCTCTACTAAAAATACAAAAATGAGCCGGGCACAGTGTTGGGTGTCTATAATTCCAGCTACTCAGGAGGCTAAAGCAGGAGAATCGCTTGAACCTGGGAGGCGGAGGTTGCAGTGAGATGAGATCACACCATTGCACTCCTGCCTGGGCAACAAGAGTGAAACTCCGCCTCAAAAAAATAAATAAATAAAATAAATAAATAAATAAATAAATAAATACATAAATAAATAAAATTTTAAAAATCAAATACCACAGGACTTATTTAGCTTTTCCCCTTTCCTTATTATAACTCCTTTCTCAAACGCTGAGGAAGAATCCTGGTTCTTATTATTTGCAATGTATTTGCCTATTTGTTCAGTTCTAGCGTATACATAAAGTAATTTCAGAATTGCTGACCTATACCCCTGTGGAAAACAATATACTAATTAGAGTGCAGTATTTGGGTATAATTCTAATAAAGACCCTGTGGTTGCATGGGCTTACCTGGATAATCCAGGATAACCTCTCCATCTCAAGAGCCTTAATTTAATCACACCTGCAAAGTCTCTTTTGCTGTGTAAAGGAACCTAGTCACAGGTTCCAGGGATTAGGACATGGACATCTTTGGAGGGCCATCATTCTGTCTACCATGGAGGGATATGGGTTGGGTTTAAATGTCAGCATTCCCGAACCAAACATGAGAAGGGAGACAGAGTCCCAAATTTAATATGTAAATTTTTACTGAACCCATCAGCTTTCTGTACAGTACTTCATTCCCACTCTCAGCTGGGCCTGATATGCAAGAGTCTACTATGAGCTCTTGACTCAGTTCCTGCTAAGTGTAAAGCTCGTCTTCTGCCAGGGTGGAGGACAGTGAGGGAGAAGGAACTCGGGGAGGTCTCACTGTCCCTCATACAGATCAGTCCTCTTGCTTTTGGTCCCAGGCCTTACTCCTGGCTACGAGTTTTTGGTGTTGTTCATGCCTGTGCCTTTGTGACGTTCTGCAGGTGAATCTGCTTGCTTCTGGCTTAGACTTTCCCCTCTGTGGGCTTAGCTTCTGTTTAGACTGCTCAGCATTTTCCATTGTTCATCTGTTTTCCAACTTCCAAAATTTTATTGCTATTTCTGAGGTGGTACTTGCCTATCTCCTGTTGTCTTTATATCTGTGGCTTTGTCCTTCAACCTCAATTCTTTTCTATCCTTTGGAGGAAAAAAGATATAACTCTGTGTATTGAATATACCTTGTTTATTGAGAACTTGCCTTTATGCCCTTCATGAAAGCATTTCATGTCCATACAACTTCAATCAGGCCTCCAATGCATCTAGAATTCTCCTAAGGCAGTCCTTCGTCTTTCCCATCAGTGGGCAGTTGTTTTTTGTTTTTTGTTTTTAAATTTAAGAGACAGGATCTCCCCCTCACCCGGGCTGGAGTGCAGTGGCATGATCATAGTTCACCACAGCCTCGAACTCCTGGACTCAAACAATCCTCCCTGGGCAGATGTTTTGAATCCCTTACTACTGATGCCTCAGTTTGAGTACCAGAACTGTTTTCAAAGATGTAGACATATGCAAACTGTGAGCTCTCAGACCACTTCTGAAAGGCCAAACACTCCACTCAGTTCTCCTGTAACCTTGGGAATAGACGGGAAAAATGTGACTGCTCTGTTGAGATGGAAACGAAATTTCAAAGTGGAGAAAGGGAGAAGACAAATAGTGAGAACAAACCAGAAGTGGGAAGAGCTAGGGGCAGGAGAGCGGAGAAAGGGTGCACGGAGAAGCAGAGTAAGGAAACAGGTTACTGTCTTAGGGTCCCTTTCCAAAGCCTTTCGAGATTCCAAAGGAGGGGTGGCCAGCATTGGACACCAGTCAAATTAGGAGCTGAGTTTGAAAGGGCTAATCTCTACACTAACCGCCAAAGTATCCATTTAAACCTCATTTTATGAATGAGGAATCTGAGGCCATGAGTTGAGCATGACTGCTTAAAGTTGAAAAAATATTAATCATAGTTATTTTAAAGTCCTTGCCTGATAACTTATATATCTGATTTGTGTTCCTTCTGCTTTTCAGTCATTTTTTTTAAAGCACATATCCTAAGCCAGCCAGTCTTTCTTCTCTTTTTTTTCTTTTCTCTTCTTTTCTCTTCTTTTCTTTTCTTTTCTTTCTTTCTTTCTTTCTTCCTTTCTTTCTTTCTTTCTTTCTTTCTTTCTTTCTTTCTTTCTTTCTTTCTTTCTCTTTCTTTCTCTCTTTCTTTCTTTCTTTTCTTTCCTTTCTTTTCCTTCCTTCCTCCCTCCCTCCCTCCCTCCCTTACTTCATTCCTTCCTTCCTTCCCTGATTCCTTCCTTCCTTCCTCACTCCCTCTCTTTCTCTTTCTCTTTATTTCTTTCTCTTTCTCTCTTTCTCTCTCTCTCTCTTTCTTTCTTTCTTTCTTTCTTCCTTTCTTTCTTTCTTTCTTTCTTTCTTTCTTTCTTTCTTTCTTTCTTTCTTTCTCTCTCTCTCTCTCTCTCTCTCTCTCTCTCTCTCTCTCTTTCATGGAGTCTTGCTCTGTCACCTAGGCTGGAGTGTAGTGGCATGATCTTGACTCACTACAACCTCTCCCTCCTGGGTTTAAGCAGTTCTCCTGCCTCAACCTCCTGAATAGCTGGGACTACAGGTGTCTGCCACCATTCGCAGCTAATTTTTTATATTTTTGGAGAGACCGAATTTCACCATGTTTGCCAGGCTGGTCTCGAACTCCTGGGCTCAGGTGATCCACTCGACTTGGCCTCCCAAAGTACTGCAATTACAGGGGTGAGCCACCATGCCTGGCCCCAAGTATTCATTTCTATCTGTCCTAGAAATATATCTAAATCTTTAACCTTTCCATCATATCTGTATAATCCACAAATGCAGAATTTTCCATGAGAGGGGGGATTTAAAAGATCTGGTTTGTTTCTTGAAGTGCTCTGGCACATGTCAGACTGTGGACCTTGATTTCTGGTTCACTCTACTTGTAACCTGCAGCCTCCCTCCCTCTTCCCAGTAAAATAGATTTGCATGGTTTAATGTTAGATGACGACATGGACCTGAGTGATGAGATTTGAGCGGAGGAGGAGGGAAAGGGGCAGAGTAGGGGAGCTTGTCAGTGAAACCTTAAGTCTCAGAAGGTAGCCTGACACTGAAAGACTCCCCAGGATGGGCACTAGGAGGATGCAGGCCAGCTGGGAACAGTGGTGGGAGACTGGTGGTGAATGGACACATCTCCTGCTGAATGCAGTTGGCCTTCACCTTTCTCAGTCCGCCATGCGTGATGGTGACGGGAGCTGAAGGAATACAGAGGAGGTTTGTCACTTGGTCTCCAGCCAGGGCAGGAGGCTACCAGGGAGGAGCACCTGGTATGATGCATCTACCCCAGAGTTCTTCAAGCATTTCTCATTGTTACCGAGCATGAATCTTAGTGAGGTGTTTATTCTCTGAGATCTGAGGATTTTAGCCATGAGGCACCCGACACCCAGGACTTTCCCCTAATCTGTAGTCATTCTACAGAAACAATAGGACTGTGCCTAATTTTAGAGAAAATGGATAGAAAAATATTGGTGGCAAAGTTTATGAATTACATTTGGGGGAGTTTTACAGAGTAAGGAAGGAGAGTTTGAATAATAACATGAAAGGACAGTAGGGCCAGTAAGATGTGACTTGTGGACATTTGTTGTCTAAGTATGTTTTGAAGGAAGAAGAAAGTATGGGACAAGGCATTGAGGATGCAAGAAATGAAGTCACCTGGCTAAGAGAGGAAGGGCTGGCTGAAGAGAGGAGAACAGAGTCTAGGGAGGAATGAGATCCAGCAAGAGATAGGGTCAGCTGGGGCGTTTTCTTACCAGAGGCCTGCAATCTCCTAAGACAGGAGTCCCCAACCCCTGGGCTGCAGACCGGTACCCATCCACGGCCTGTTAGGAATCGGGCTGCACAGCAGGAGGGGAGCAGTGGGCCAGTGAGGATTATGGCCTGAGCTCCGCCTCCTGTCAGATTAGCAGGCGGCATTAGATTTTCACAGGAGTGGGAACCCTATTGTGAACTGCATGCAAGGGATCAAGGTTGCGTGCTCCTTATGAGAATATAATGCCTGATGATCTGAGGTGGAAGAGCTTCATCCCAAAACTATCCCCTCCACCACATCTGTGGAAAAATTGCCTTCCACAAAGGTGCCAAAAAGGCTGGGGACGGCTGGCGTAAGAAGAGTAGGAACTGAGACATCCTGCTGGAGGGAACGTGGGGGTGGGAGGGATTGAGGAACTGAAGAGAGATTTACATGTGTGGGGTTTCTAGAAAAAGACCAACAAATATGACTGAAAGTATGTTCTGGCAGTCCTGGGTCCTGTCCAGGTTGTTCAGCATTAATCCACAGGTTTGTAATGGGTGAGTTTTCTGTGGTTCTGCACCTCGCTTTGGCAAAGTTCTTTGATTCTGGAACAGTAGTAGCTGCATAGAAAGTGGTGGCAGTGGGCGTGACCTTTAATTGAGAATTAGAAAGCCAGGAGCTCCCAGGGTCAAGGAAATCATCATGAGTGGAGGAGTATCTGAAGCTATCCTCCTGTCATGGGGTCCAGGCTGGATGAGAGACTGAGTGGGCCTGGGTGTGTTATCATGAAGATGGGAAGGTAGGTGCCTGAAGGATTCTGGTGTGGCTGAATGGCAGGTTCTTTGGGTGTGGGACAGTGGGAGAGGCGACTAATGAGGAGGCTGTGGTCAGAGAGGGGAATGCAAATTTGTGGATGGGTTTAGAGCCATGACATACTAAGTTCCAGGGTGTGCCCAGGATGGTATGCAGATGAGGTGTTTGTGTGGTGTCCTGACCGACAAAAATCATGTTCTGTGTGTTAGCCAGGAATAGTATTTAGCAATTAGGTTTATGACTAAGGGGAGCGTGTGTGTGTGTGTGTGTGTGTGTGTGTGTGTGTGTGTGTGTTCATTGTGTGCATGCACATTGCATGTATAACCCTTCTAAAAATAATTAAATAACATTTCTTTCCTTCTCATAAACATGCTCACAATTCTCATCAAACGCTCATTAACATATTATATAGATAATGAATCAGGAATAATGATCTGGAGGCTTTTGCTGTTGGGCCATTCATTTATTTGGTTCTTCATTATACAGATTGTGGCTTTTCATGAATGGGATTATGTATGGCTCTGTCTTTCTGGGATGTGTCCCTCTTAGATCCATTCAATTTTATAAATTTCCACAAGGGCAGGCACTATTTTATGTCCCTGCTACCCCCATAGCAATTCACACAGTTCTGTCTACCTAATCAATGTTTTCTGAATGAAAAGACCACAGTTGTTTTCCATCCTGACAACTTGTCTTCCCAAATAGGAAAGATGAATATAGCAATGACCTCAGCTAATACAGAGAATCTTGGAAGAGGGTTTTCTTCCAAGTGTACTTTAGTACATGATGCTACAATGACATGTTCAGTCTCTGTTATTTTCAGAATGGGAAAACTCATTTCTCCTGCCTTCGAAAACTTTCAAGTTTTCTCAATTGCCATCCCCTTTGTTTGCCTTTCTTTTCTTTCTGCCCTCATCCAATATTCCTCTTTCACTGTGATATCAAATTCCTTGACTATGCAGTTAACATTTGTCTTTGATACTCTTCCCTTCTCTATGTGATGGTCTTTTTCTTCCTTCTTTCTCTTCTTCTAATGGGGTTCTTCAGTTGGCCTTCCACTAAGAAGCTCTCTGAGAAGGCCAAGGAAAGCTGATAAACTTCAGCTCCTCTGAGAATACTTGCACTTTAACAGGTGATTTTAAAAAACAGAAATACAGGGCCAGGCGCGGTGGCTCAAGCCTGTAATCCCAGCACTTTGGGAGGCCGAGACGGGCAGATCACGAGGTCAGGAGATCAAGACCATCCTGGCTAACACGGTGAAACCCCATCTCTACTAAAAATTACAAAAAACTAGCCGGGCGAGGTGGCGGGTGCCTGTAGTCCCAGCTACTCGGGAGGCTGAGGCAGGAGAATGGCGTGAACCCAGTAGGCGGAGCTTGCAGTGAGCTGAGATCCGGCCACTGCACTCCAGCCTGGGTGACAGAGCGAGACTCCGTCTCAAAAAAAAAGAAAAAAACAGAAATACATTCAAAAATCAAAAAAATAAAACTAGCAAGTAAGTGACAGTGGAGATTGTCCCTGAATTGCCAGCACCTACCCATTTTCCCTGTTCCTGCATGGGGACCTAACTGTAATTTTGGAGAAGGAATTGACTCAAGTCTCTCACCTATAAAGTGGTTGTAATAACACTTGCCTCTTGGGGCTGTTTGTAGGGGCATAAACGATATAAATGATGTGGAAGTGCTTCCTAAACTATAACGAGTTTTCCAACTCTTCCTCTACCTTCTAACACTGAACTGGGAATTGTGCCCTAAGGCTCACTCCTGCAAGAGAGGGCAGGTAAGTGATAATCCAGGCTTTAACACGGGAGTAGCTGAACTGCCTCACAGTAATTATTCACCTGAAGGGAAGGAGGTTTGACCAGCAATCTCTAACATCTTTTCTGGTCCAAAACCTATGATTATGAAAAAGTACTTAATTGGATATTGTTTTATATACTGTTCCAGATATCTCGATTTTTCCCAACTACCGTGTAAACTCCTAGAGGCCAGGGGCCATATCTTACAGCCCTTATGTAGCTTCTATAATAATTAGCATAATGCTAGACACTTAGGAGATATACAAGAAATGCACCAACCATGAAATGATTCACTGATATTCATTTCCTATATTTATTTATTTATTTATGAATTTTTTTTAGACAAAGTCTCACTTTGTTGGCCAGGCTGGAGTGTGGTGGCGTGATCATGGCTCACTGCATCCTCAACTTCCTGGGTGCAAGTGATCATCTCACCTAAGCCTCCCAAGTAGCTGGGACTACAGGTGTGTACCACCTGGCTATTTTTTTTTTTTTTTTGTATTTTCGAGGAGGTAGAGACAGAGTTTTGTCATGATGCCCTTGAATCCCCCAGATCAAGCAATCTGCCCGCCTCTGCCTCCTAAAGTGCTGGGATTATAGCCATGAGCCACCGCACCTGTCCCTCTAATGATTAAAAAAAATTTTTTTTAACTTCTAATTTTAAATTTTTTTTACTTTTTGAGATGGAGTCTCGTTCTGTCATCCAGGCTGGAGTGCAGTGGCATGATCTCAGCTCACTCCAACCTCCACCTCCTGGGTTCAAGCGATTCTCCTGCCTCAGCCTCCTGAGTAGCTGGGACTACAGGCGCCCATCACCATGCCCAGCTAATTTTTGTATTTTTAGTAGAGACGGGTTTCGCTATGTTGACCAGGCTGGTCTTGAGCTCCTGACCTCAGGTGATCCGCCTGCCCTGGCCTCCTATATTGACTTAAATTTGAGGCTGGTGCTTCCACTGAGAAGACAAACTTAACACACTCTCTCCACTCAATGTATTTCCCTTTCCTAACAAAGCTCCTCTGTGTTCTGCCACTGTGTGGTGGAGAGTGCAGGCAGTCAGACACTGGGGGTGAGCTAACTTCTTAACTAGATGACTCTTTTTTTTTTTTTTTTTTTTTTTTTTGAGACGGAGTCTCATTCTGTGGCCCAGGCTGGAGTACAATGTCGCGATGTTGGGTCACTGCAGCCTCCGCCTCCCAGGTTCAAGTGATTCTCCTGCCTCAGCCTCTGGGTAGCTGGGATTACAGGCACCTGCCACCACGCCGCCTAATTTTTTTATTTTCAATAGGGATAGAGTTTCACCATGTTGGCCAGGCTGGTCTTGAACTCCTGACCTCAGGTGATCCGCCCGCCTCAGCCTCCCAAAGTGCTGGGATTACAGGTTTGAGCCACCTTGCCCAGCTTAACTAAGTGACTCTTAATCTCTTTAAGTCTTGGTTTCATCATCTGTAAGATAGACACAATACCTTCCCTGCCTGCCCCAGGGGTTATGAAGATGAAATCAGAGTTTGAATGGAGGTCAAGCTTTTTAAAACTGCAAAGCTTCTTTCTGGGGTGAGGTAGCTGTTCTTAATGTTTATCTCTCATTCTACCTCTCTGATGACATTTGAGCCAAAGGGAAGCAGCTTCCTCTCTGCCACACACACACTTTCAAATCAATTTTATAATTTAGAATGGGACTCACAGATAGGTGTTATTAACAATGCAAGGCCCTCTGGTAGCTTCTTATTTTAAAAATTAATAATTATTGCTAATCAAGTGATAGATTTTTTAAAAAATCATTAAAATTTTCTGTACTGTCTCTATTTCAAATTTATTTTTCCCTGTCTTTCTACAGCTCTGGTCCTTAGAGAGTCTCAGGGGGATTTTTTAGGGTCAGGGATGCTTTCAGCCACAAATTTGAAGCAAACAATTGTGATGCTTCACCTATGCACATTTGTTTTTCATTTTCAAGTTATTTTTATGCACATTTTCTCACTTAGTCCTTACAGCTCTGACATCGGTAGGGCAAGAGGTGTTACCTTCATTTTTCAAATGAAATAGACAAATTTTATTTTGGCACCCTGACTTTCTTTTTTGAGGCAGGGTCTTGCTTTGTTGCCCAGACTGGAGTGCAGTGGCACTATCTCAGCTCACTGCAACCTCCGCATCCCAGGCTTGAGTAATTCTCGTGCCTCAGCCTGCTGAGTAGCTGGGATTACAGGCACCTGCCACCACTCCCAGCTACTTTTTGTATTTTTAGTACAGACGGGGTTTCACCATGTTGGCAAGGCTGGTCTCGAACTCCTGACCTCGTGATCCAACTGCCTCAGCCTCCCAAAGTGCTGGGATTATAGGCATGAACCACCACACCCAGTCTGCACCCTGGCTTTTAAAGCGCCATCTCCCCCTGGCCTTGTAGGATGCCATACATCTCTGATTCTGCAGGCAAGTGAGGCCATGGGTGGCAGCAGCAGCAGCACTTGGGAGTCTGGTAGAAATGCAGAACCTCAGACCTCCTCCAGGCCACCTGAATCAGAATCTAAGGTTTATGAAGACCTGCAGGTGATTCATGTGCACATTCAAGTTTGAGAACATGGATCTGATCTGCGGATTCACATGAAGAAATTACTGACTTAATATCATTTCCCAGAAAAAAAGCTCCAAGATATTTATTTTTAAAAAGAACGCTTGAAAGAGAAATAATTAGTCCCCAAGAATGAGTGATGGGATTCTAGGCATCTGGCCCCTTAGAGAGCTTTCTAGTTCCCTGAATATACAAGATCCCAACTCTTATAATCACACAAAAGCTGATCTTGTGTTCCACGCTGTCATAGAATGATGTTTCAGAGAGAAAAAACAAGAAGGAATAATACAAGAAAATAAGGTAACAAACTGAAAACCTAAAATGGTAATTTGTACATGTTTTCCTTCATAAAATATGCAACTAAATGTTTACTGCATAGCTAGATGATAGCTAATCACACAACACTTAGAAAAATATATCAGGGCCGGGTGTGGTAGCTCACACCTGTAATTCCAATACTTTGGGAAGCCTAGGTGAGTGGATGGCTTGAGCCCAGGAATTCAAGACCTGTCTGGCAACAGAATGAAACTCCATCTCTAAAAACAAAACAAAACCCCCAAAATCAGCCAGGCATGGTGGCATGAGTCTGTAATCCCAGCTACTCAGGAGGCTGAGTGGGGAGGATCGCCTGAGCTGGAGAAGTTGAGGCTACAGTGAGCCATGATCACACCATTGCACTCCAGCCTGGGTGACAGAGTGAGACCCCATCTCTTAAAAACAAAACAAAAAAGAAAAAGAGAAAAACATATCAATCCGCTAACAACATTGAGTTCTATTTTTCTATATATAATTTGGCAGCCTCTGACATTTTGGAGTCACTCTAGACTATCACTTCTCTTCTCCATTAGCTGAATCACCCTTTAACTCTGAAAAGACTAAAACACTGTATATTTGGGCAAAAGTGTATGAAGTTTGTAAATAGATTGCCTTTACAATATTATTCTTCATTCAATCTATTTTTTAAAAATTTCCCTGCAGTACATTCCAAGACTACTTCATCAAACTGTTAATAACCTTACACTTCAATTACATGTTGGCTTCACTTGGTGAGATTAGAAAAGTTGCATCAGAAACTGAATTGGTAATGCTAGAATCATATCTAGGATTGAGCTTTAGAGATGATACAATACAAATTCTTCTTTTACACATGGAGAAAATGAAGTTCAGAGAAGAAATGTGATTCGCTCAAGGTCACACTCACAGTTTGGGGATTATTCGAGGTTTCATCTGAAAACCTCTTATTTCATCTTAGTTGTAAAGAAACCTGAACAAAGTCACACACATCCTAAACTTCTAGTTTTCATGTTCAGCCACATCCTTTCCACCAGGACAACTTATGAATCAAGATTTTGGCTCAGACTTTTTCCTGAATGGCATCAACTCACCTTATCAACAATCTCCTGGATTTCTGGAGTGGCGGGTTTGGCCTCAGATAAGCCTCCAGGTATCATTTTGGCTGATTGCTTCTTTGCTGGACAGGATGCTGGAACCAAAGTGAACAGGGAAGTGTGGAGACTCGTGTGTTAAAAGAGGCATTCACTAGCTCCGCCTATAGAATGCTTTATTTTCCAGAAATAGCAAAGAGGCACGGGGAAAATGAGTATGCCTCCAAGCAAGTCTTCTTGCTTCCTGGACAGAATATGCTACATGGAATTTGGAAGAAAGAGGGGTTGGAGGATGAACAAACAGGCAAGTATAGGAGTCATGTCCTAACAAGCATCAAACATCCCCGCATTCTCTTTGACAATGGTTCCATCCTGTTGCATCATCTGAATTATGAAATCTGAAACTACAACTAGAATTTCCAAATGTTTTAAAACTTCTAACACAAAATTTTATTTTTTTTAAAGCAAAACTTACTAATAATGTGAAGGTTAATTTAGAATTTACTTGACTGTAGAAAGAAAGCAAGACGATCTATCTGGAGGACCTTGGCTGGATGTGTCTTCTTTACTCTTATTTAAATATCTGGAGATGTTTAACATACAGAAAAAACACAAAGAATAAAATAACAAACATCTCTATTTCTATCACTCAGAGTTAAAATTTTTAACCTTTTTGTCATGTTTGCTTGCTATCTTTTATTTTGGTAGTTATTTTTAAGAAATAAAATATTGCAGATATGGAGGAAGCCCCACACTCCACACAACCTTGCCTTCCAGAAGGCAAAGTACATTGTGAATTGATATCCTTCCAGGTCATTTTTATACGTTTACTTGGTGTGTTTTTAAAATTTCACTTAAATTGTATGCTAAATATATTCTATGTTATGCTCCTTTTTCTCTTCAACATGTTTTTGAGCCTTTCCATGTTGATATACACATAGATCAATCCACAGATAGATCAATCCTGTTCATTTCCTTTAACTGCGATATGCTACTTTATGCTACACCTATCTATTTAGTCTACCTATCTAACTGCTATATACTAGTTCATATTTTATATACTCATTTCCCTACTGATGATGATTTTGGTTGTTTCTAGTGTTTCATTCTTACAAACAATGTTGCATTTTTTTCCCCTTTTGTACATGAGTGAGTGCTTCTGTAGGCAACTTATCTAGAAGCAAAATGACCATGTTGTGTGAATATTTATGTATATTATATTATTCAATTTTGGGAATATATAATACATACACAAGATAAAAATGTTTGAAAGGAACCAGGCTTTACAATATAAGGAATTATTCACTCACTTAATTCCTTAGACACCCTTCTACTTTCCAGAGACAACTATTGGCACCAACTTCTTCTGTATCCTTCAGAGACATTCTATACACATACAAATATAAAAATAATTGGAGGCTGGGCACGGTGGCTCACGCCTGTAATCCCAGCACTTTGGGAGGCCGAGGCAGGTGGATTACAAGGTCAAGAGATTGAGACCATCCTGGCCAACATGGTGAAACTCCATCTCTACCAAAAATACAAAAATTATCTGGGCATGGTGGCATGAGCCTGTAGTCCCAGCTGCTCGGGAGGCTGAGGCAGAAGAATTGTTTGAACCTGGGAGGCAGAGGTTGCAGTGAGCCAAGATTGTGCCGCTGCACTCCAGCCTGGCAACAGAGCAATAGTGTGTCTCGAAAAAAAAAAAAATAATAATAATAATTGGCTACACACACATGCACATACACATAGATAAATATACATCTATATAGGTTTTCTTTTATAAAAATGGTATTCTATATAAATGATTACACTTTTTGTTTTATTCCTAACAATATATTTTGGAGATTGTTCTATATCACAATACAGGGAGGTGCTTGTTTCTTTATAATGATGTTTGGTAGGTGCTTGGCAAATTCTTGGAGCTAGGTGAGTGTCTTATGGGCTAAACTAAGGGGCGCTACACAGGTAATCTCTCCACAGAATGCCTTTACCCTGTGGATTAAGAAGAACAGCGAATGTGGATGACAAGGTTCTCCCTCAAGAGGCCACAGGTCGTCTGAAGATTTTGGCTCAGCTGTCATAGGCCACTGGTTCTACTCATCTTCATGTGACCTCCCCAAGTCAAGTCCTTTCATATTCAGGCCCCTGACATTTTTCCAAGCCTGCAGCCCACTTTTAGTTGTTCACTTACATCCTAGTCCAGGCCATCCGTATTGAATCTCCCCAGTGGTAAGGGATATGATAAACAGCAAGTCTACTCTTCTCTTTTTGGGGTCTATGCCCTGTACTTTCAGCTCTTTCCTATTGATTCTCAATAATTTATTGTAGAAGTAAAAACTTCCCCAAAGCAAATATTGCTTTTGTCTTTTATATTCCTCCTGTAACTGTGGGGAAAAGAAAAAGAGATCAGACTGTTACTGTGTCTATATAGAAAGAAGTAGACATAAGAGACTCCATTTTGTTCTGTATTTGAGATGCTGTTAATCTGTGACCCTACCCCTAACCTTGTCCTTGCAAGAGACATGTGCTGTGGTGACTCAAGGTTTAACGGATTTTGGGCTGTGCAGGTTGGGCTTTGGTAAACGAGTGCCTGAAGGCAGTATGCTTGTGAAAAGTCATCACCATTCTCTTAATCTCAAGTACCCAGGGACACCTACACTGCCAAAGGTCCATAAGAGGAAAGAAGGCCTCTTGACAGTTGAGATAGAGAAAAGCATCTGTCTCCTGCCCATTCCTGGGCAATGGAACATCTTGGTGTAAAACCGGATTGTATGTTCTGTTTACCGAGAAAGGAGAAAACCACTTTAGGGCTGAAGGTGGGACGTGCTAGCCGCAATGTTGCTCTTTATGCACTAAAAAGTTTTATGGAGATGTTTGCATATGCATACCAAGGCACAGCACTTTTCCTTAAACTTATTCATGTCACAGAGATCTTTATTCACATGTCTTACTGTTGACCTTCTCCCTACGATGATCCTATTATCCTGCCACTTCCCTTTTTCTAAGATGGTAAAGGTAATGATCAATAAATACTGAGGGAACTCAGAGACTGGTGCCCGCGTGGGTCCTCTGTATGCTGAGTGCCAGTCCCCTGGGCCCACTTTTTCTTTCTCTATACTTTGTCTCTGTGTCTCATTTCTTTTCTTAAGTCTCTCATTCCACCTAACGACAAACGCCCACAGGTGTGGAGGGGCAGGCCACCCCTTCATCTGGTGCCCAACGAGGGTGCTTTTCTCTAAGGTGAAGGTACGCTCGAGCTTGGTCATTGAGGACAAGTCGACGAGAGACTCCCGAGTATGTCTACAGTCAGCCTTGCGGTAAGCTGGTGTGCTCGGAAGAACCTAGGGTAACAATGGGGCAAACTAAAAGTAAATATGCCTCTTATCTCAGCTTTATTAAAATTCTCTTAAAAAGAGGGGGAGTTAAAGTCTCTTACCAATAATCTAATTATGCTATTTCAAACAATAGAACAGTTTTGCCCATGGTTTCTGGAACAGGGAACTTTAGATCTAAAAGACTGGGAAAAAATTGGCAAAGAATTACAACAAGCAAGTAGGGAAGGTAAAATCATCCCACTTACAGTATGGAATGATTGGGTCATTATTAAAATAGCTTTAGAACCGTTTCAAACAGAAGAAGATAGTGTTTCAGTTTCTGATGTCCCTGAAAGCTGTGCAGTAGATTGTGAAAAAGAGGCAGGGATAGAATCCCAGAAAGGAACAGAAAGTTCACATTGTAAATGTGTAGCAAAGCCGGTAATGGCTCAGTCAATGCAAAATGTTGGCGATAATCAATTACAGGAGGTGATAGATCCTGAAACGTTAAAATTAGAAGAAAAAGGTCCAGAATTAGCAGAGCCATCAGAGTCTAAACCACGATGGCCAACTCCTCTTACAGCAGCTCAGATGCCTGTAACTTTACAACCTCAAATGCAGGTTAAACAAGTACAAACTCCAAAAGAAGATCAAATAGAAAAAGATAGAGTCTCTGCCATGGCAATGCCAATCCAAATACAGTGTCCACAATATCAGCCGGTAGAAAATAAGACCCAGCTGCCAGTAGCCTATCAATACTGGCCGCCAGCCAAACTTCAGTATCGGCTGCCCCCAGAAAATCCATATGGACAGCCAGGAATGTTTCCAGCGCCACAGGGCAGGGCGCTAAATCCTCAGCTGCCCACCATGGAACGTAATCCTATAGCACTGCCTAGTGGACAGAGTGGTGCATTACATAAAATTATTGATGAGGCAAGAAAACAAGGAGCTATTGAAGCGTGGCAATTCCCACTAATATTAGAATCAAGACCACCTGGAGAAGGGGCTCAAGAGGGAGAGCCTCCTGTAGCTGAAGCCAGATATGAGTCCTTTTCTATAAAAATGCTAAAAGAAATGAAAGAGGGAGTAAAACAGTATGGACCCAACTCTCCTTACATGAGAACATTATTAGATTCCATTGCTCGTGAACATAGACTCATTCCTTATGATTGGGAGATTCTGGCAAAATCATCACTCTCACTCTCTCAATTTTTACAATTTAAGACTTGGCGGATTGATGGGGCACAAGAACAGGTCCTAAGAAATAGGACTGCCAATCCTCCAATTAACATAGACATAGATCAACTATTAGGAATAGGTCAAAATTGGAGCACTGCTAGTCAACAAGTAATAATGCCAAATGAGGCCATTGAGCAAATTAGGGCTATCTGCCTTAGGGCCTGGGAGAAAATCCAAGACCCAGGAACCACCTGCCCCTCCTTCAATACAATAAGACAAGGCTCTAAAGAGCCTTACCCTGATTTTGTAGCAAGGCTTCAAGATCTGCTCAAAAGTCAATTACTGATGAGAATGCCCATACAGTCATAATGGAGTTGATGGCATATGAAAACGCCAATCCTGATTGTCAATCAGCCATTAAGCCATTAAAAGGAAGGGTCCCGGCAGGATCAGATGTAATATCAGAGTACGTTAAAGCCTGTGATGGAATTGGAGGAGCTATGCATAAAGCTATGTTTATGGCTCAAGCAATCACAGGAGTTGCTTTAGGAGGACAAGTTAGAATATTTGGGGGAAAATGTTATAATTGTGGTCAAATAGGTCATCTAAAAAACAATTGCCTAGTCTCAAATAAACAAAATGTAACTACTCAAGCTACTACAACAGATAAAGAGCCACCTGGCCTATGTACAAGATGTAAAAAGGGAAAACATTGGGGTAATCAATGTCATTCTAAATTTGATAAAAATGGGCAACCACTGTCGGGAAACAGAGGAGGGCCAGCCTCAGGTCCCGCAACAAACTGGGGCATTCCCAATTCAGCCCTTTGTTCCCCAGGGTTTTCAGGAACAACCCCCACTGCCACAAGTGCCTCAGGGAATAAGCCAGTTATCACAGTACGGCAATTATCCCCCCCACACATGTGGCAGTGCAGCAGTAGATTTATGTACTATACAAGCAGTCTCTCTGCTTCCAGGGGAGCCTCCACGAAAAATCTCCACAGGGGTATACGGCCCATTGCCTGAGGGGACTGTAGGACTAATCTTAGGAAGATCAAGTTTAAATCTAAAGGGAGTTCAAATTCGTACTGGTGTGGTTGATTCAGACTATAAAGGTGAAATTCAATTGGTTATTAGTTCCTCAGTTCCTTGGAGTGCCAGTGCAGGAGACAGGATTGCTCAATTATTACTCCTACCTTATATTAAAGTTGGAAACAATGAGATAAAAAGAACAGGAGGGTTTGGAAGCACTGATCCGGTAGGAAAGGCTGCATGTTGGGCAAGTCAGGTCTCTGAGAGCAGACCTGTGTGTAAGGCCATTATTCAAGGAAAACAGTTTGAAGGGTTAGTAGACACTGGAGCAGATGTCTCTGTCATTGCTTTAAATCAGTGGCCAAAAAATTGGCCTAAACAAAAGGCTGTTACAAGACTTGTCGGCATAGGCACAGCTTCAGAAGTGTATCAAAGTACAATGATTTTACATTGTTTAGGGCCAGATAATCAAGAAAGTACTGTTCAGCCAACGATTACTTCAATTCCTGTTAGTCTATTGGGTTTGTTTCAACAAACCGAGATTTGTTACAACAGTGGGGTGCAGAAATCATTATGCCCGCTCCATTATACAGCCCCACGAGTCAAAAGATCATGACTAAGATGGGATATATACCAGGAAAGGGATTGGGAAAAAATGAAAATGGCATTAAAGTCCCAATTGAGACTGAGGAAAATCAAGAAAGAAAAGGAATAGGGTATCCTTTTTAGGGGCGGCCACTGTAGAGCCTCCTAAACCCATTCCATTAACTTGGAAAACAGAAAAACCGGTATGGGTAAATCAGTGGCCGCTACCGAAACAAAAACTGGAGGCTTTACGTTTATTAGCAAAGGAACAATTAGAAAAGGGACACATTGAGCCTTCAGTCTCGCCCTGGAATTCTCCTGTATTTGTAATTCAGAAAAAATCAGGCAAATGGTGTGTGTCAACGGACTTAAGAGCCACAAATGCTGTAATTCAACCCATGGGGCCTCTCCAACTTGAGTTGCCCTCCCTGGCCATGATTCCAAAAGACTGGCCTTTAATTATAATTGATCTAAAGGATTGCTTTTTTACCATTCCTCTGGCAGAGCAGGATTGTGAAAACTTTACCTTTACTATACCAGCCGTAAATAATAAAGAACCAGCCACCAGGTTTCAGTGGAAAGTGTTACCTCAGGGAATGCTTAATAGTCCAACTATTTGTCAAACTTTCGTAGGTCAAGTCCTTCAAACAGTTAGAGACAAATTTTCAGATTGTTATATCATTCACTATATTGATGGTATTTTATGTGCTGCAGAAACAAGAGACAAATTAATTGACTGTTACACATTTCTGCAAGCAGAGGTTGCCAACGCAGGACTAACAATAGCATCTGATAAGATTCAAACCTCTACTCCTTTTCATTATTTAAGGATGCAGATATAAAATAGAAAAATTAAACCACAAAAAATAGAAGTAAGAAAAGACACATTAAAAACATTAAATAACTTTCAGAAATTGTTAGGCGATATTAATTGGATTTGGCCAACTCTAGGCATTCCTACTTATGCCATGTCAAATTTGTTCTCTATCCTAAGAGGAGACCCAGACTTAAATAGTAAAATAATATTAACCTCAGAGGCAACAAAAGAAATTAAATTAGTGGAAGAAAAAATTCAGTCAGCACAAATAAGTAGAATAGATCCCTTAGCCCCACTCCAACTTTTGATTTTTGCTACTGCACATTCTCCAACAGGCATCATTGTTCAAAATACTGATCTTGTGGAGTGATCATTCCTTCCTCACAGTACAATTAAGACTTTTACATTGTACTTGGATCAAATAGCTACATTAATTGGTCAGGCAAGATTACGAATAATAAAATTCTGTGGTAATGACCCAGACAAAATAGTTGTTCCTTTAACCAAGGAATAAGTTAGACAAGCCTTTATCAATTCTGGTGCATGGCAGATTAGTCTTGCTGATTTTATGGGAATTATTGATAATCATTACCCAAAACCAAAAATCTTCCAGTTTTTAAAATTGACTACTTGGATTTTACCTAAAATTACCAGACATGAACCTTTAGAAAATGCTCTGACAGTATTTACTGATGGTTCCAGCAATGGAAAAGCGGCTTACACAGGGCCAAAAGAGCGAGTAATCAAAACTCAATATCAATCGGCTCAAAGGGCAGAGTTGGTTGCAGTCATTACAGTGTTACAAGATTTTAATCAACCTGTTAATATTGTATCAGATTCTGCATATGTAGTACAGGCTACAAGGGATGTTGAGACAGCTCTAATTAAATATAGCATGGATGCTCAGTTAAACCAGCTGTTCAATTTATTACAACAAACTATAAGAAAAAGGAATTTCCCATTTTATATTACTCATATTCGAGCATACACTAATTTACCAGGACCTTTAACTAAAGCAAATGAACAAGCTGACTTATTGGTATCCTCTGCATTCATAAAAGCACAAGAACTTCATGCTTTGACTCATGTAAATGCAGCAAGGTTAAAAAACAAATTTGATATCACACGGAAACAGGCAAAAGATATTGTACAACATTGCACCCAGTGTCAAGTACTACACCTGCCCACTCAAGAGGCAGGAGTTAATCCCAGAGGTCTGTGTCCTAACGCATTATGGCAAATGGATGTTACACATGTACCTTCATTTGGAAAATTGTCATATGTTCATGTAACAGTTGATACTTATTCACATTTCATATGGGCAATCTGCCAGACAGGAGAAAGTACTTCCCATGTTAAAAAACATGTATTATCTTGTTTTGCTGTAACGGGAATTCCAGAAAAAATTAAAACTGACAATGGACCAGGATATTGTACTAAAGCATTCCAAAAATTCTTAAATCAGTGGAAAATTACACATACAACAGGAATTCCTTATAATTCCCAAGGACAGGCCATAGTTGAAAGAACTAATAGAACACTCAAAACTCAGTTAGTTGAACAAAAAGAAGGGGGAGACAGTAAGGAGTGTACCACTCCTCAGATGCAACTTAATCTAGCACTCTATACTTTAAATTTTTTAAACATTTATAGAAATCAAACTACTACTTCTACTACTTTTTACCATCTTACTGGTAAAAAGAACAGTCCACATGAAGGAAAACTGATTTGGTGGAAAGACAACAAAAATAAGACATGGGAAATAGGGAAGGTGATAACCTGGGGAAGAGGTTTTGCTTGTGTTTCACCAGGAGAAAATCAGCTTCCTGTTTGGATACACACTAGACATTTGAAGTTCTACAACGAACCCATTGGAGATGCAAAGAAAAGCACCTCCAAGGAGACGAAAACAATGCAATCGAGCACCATTGACTCACAAGATGAACCAAAGTGGTGATATCAGAAGAACAGATGAAGTTGCCATGCACCAAGAAGGCAGAGCTGCCAACCTGGGCAGAAACTAAAATAACCTGCTATACAATTAGTCACAAATACACTCCTTGAGTGTTTTTTTTGCCCATGTACATGAGTATTGTCTAAAATATGCTTTCTTTTTAGCAGCTAGGCCCTGCCACCACTATGTTTGGCTAAGTTCACAAATCTATTGTAACCTGTAAGCTCCCTGTCACTTCTCTGGCTCTCCTCTCCTGCTAAGCTTTGTTTCCTGGCAGGATTTTAAATCTTCTGCCATTGCCATAGCTACTGCTCTTGCTGGAACTGCCATAGCCACCTTGGTTATGTGGTTTGGCAAAGTATTCGTCTCCACCACCATAGGGGCCAGAGATTCTGCCTCCAAAGTTTCCTCCCTTCATGAGTACAAATTTTAAGATTGATTGTTATTTTTTCAGAAATCACTGTAGCTTCCATGCCCTCCCAAATTGCTTCCACTCTCACCACCAAAGTCACGTACGCCTCCTCCATTGTTATAGCTGTCACGGCTGCCACCCCCACCATAGCCACTGCCCTGGTTTCCAGAATCCTGTCCACTACTTCCATAGCCTCTGCTTCCTCCAGAGTAACCAGGGCTGCCTCCTTCATAACCACTATCATTACCAAATCCATTATAGCCATCCTAATTGCCTCCATATCCACCATCACCACAGCTGCCACCAAAGGCACCACAAGCACTGAAGTTTCCTCTGTGACCAAAGTTGTCATTCCCACCAAAACCACCTCCATGACCACCACCAAAGTTTCCAGAACCACTGCAGCCTCATTGGCTAGATGAAAAACTGGCCATCTCTTGCTACTACAGGGCTTTCTTTACTTCACAGCGGTGGCCATTCCCAGTATGGTATTTCTGAATGACAATCTTATCTACGGAGCCATGGTTACAAAAACAAAAGCCCCTCCTTTTGCCAAAGGTTACAAAAGCAACGCTCCTCTTTTTGCCACTGTCTCCGTCAGTCATGATTTCAATCACTTCAATTCTTCCCATACTCTTCAAAATAATCTCTTAGGGGATGTTATTCAGTCTTCTTTAATGCCACCAACAAATATCTTTTTCAGAGTTAAGTGGGCACCTAGTCTCTGAGAATCTTCTCTTGAGACAGCTCTCTTTGGTTCCACAACTCTTCCATCCTCCTTGTGTGGCCTTGCATTCATGGCTGCATCCACCTCCTCCACAAGGGCATATGTGACATACCCAAAGCCCCTGGAGTGCTTGGTGTTGGGATCTCTCATTACCACACAGTTGGTGAGCGTTCCCCATTGCTCAGAACGGCTCTTCAGAGTCTCGTCGATTGTTTCAAAGCTCAACTCTCAGATGAAGAGTGTCTGCAGCTGTTTGGGTTCTTTAGGAGACTCTGACTTAGACATGACAGCAGTGGGAAGAAAGACTTTATGCTTCCTCGGCGGTGTCTATTGGCATAAAAGAGTTAGCTAATGGATGAATCTGTGTATATAATTCTTCTGTTGGTAAAGGCATTAAGTTCCAGGCTTAATGAATTTATGGATTGCTGAAGTCAAAACCATCAGGCTCTCAGATTTCTATCCTTTCACCAATCCCCGTAGATGTATCTATCCTCTTCTACTTTTCCTCTGTCATCTATTAAAATGGACTCTTACTGAGTCTAAAGGATATGACAAAAAAAAAAATAGAATGAACTCTTAGAAAAGATTCTGCAAATCTTTTGCAAAACAGTACATGTAAAAAAATCTTATGGGTATCTACATTTTGACTGAGTAAGTGCTTTAAGATGAAGAAATAGAATGGTGAAATTTTATGCATGAGGTGAGCAAATACACTCTGGGAAGTAAGGTGGTTTATAGCATCCATGCATCACATCAATTAGGTGATCACCTCTCAACTTACGTGTAAAGCCGGCGGCGTTTCTTTGATTTAAAAACTTGTTCTGATTTGTTAAACCACAAGAGTCTATTCTACTTCCATTCTTGTCTAGGAACCTGCCTATATCCATTTCAACAGCCTAAAGTTGGCAAGGATGACAGTTCAAAAGTTGCTGCACAAGGCAGGAGGAAGTTTTATAATATTGGAAAAATAATGTTGGATTAAATAATTCTAGAGAAATGTTGAGAACTCAACAAAAATGTATCTAAACATATAGCTATTTATATTTACTTACGTTTTCTCTAGATTATAAACTGTTTTTAAATATACAGTTCATCCTCAAACAGGGGCTCATACCTATAATTCCAGCACTTTAGGGGGCCAGGGTGGCAGGGTTGCTTGAGGGCAGGAGTTTGAGACCAGCCTGGGCAACTCAGTGAGACCTTGTCTCTACAAAAAACAAACAAACAAACAAACAAAAAATGTAAACCAGTCATGGTGGTGCATACCTGTAAGTCCCAGCTCCCTGGGAGGCTGAGGCAGGAGGATCATTTGAGCCCAAGTGCTCAAGGTTACAGTGAGCTATGATGACACCACTGCACTGCAGCCTGGGCAACAGAGTGAGACCCTGTCTCAAATACATATACACAGTTTGCATTAAATTTTCTTTAATGATTATCTTTAATTGAGCTGATAGTTATTTCTCAAAAGGTATAATGTACATATGAATTTACATCTCTTAGCTAACCACATACTAATTATTGGGGTCATGGTATTCTAGCCACTTGGAGTTTCTTTGCTATCCTTGACTTCTCAGGCTATAGAAAATTCCTAAAAGTACAGGAAAAACTTTTTTATTGTAAAAAGTAAAAATAATTGTAGCCAAGACAAGGCAAATTAAAAAAAAATCATTCTGGCCACAGAGGGCTCTGGCTTTCCACTGGGGCTGGTTGTCAGTAACAACCAGGGAGTGAGGCCATAAGGAGATCCCCAAAAGGTGAGTTCTGAGCCTCCGTGAGTTAAAGGTTAGTACTTTGCAGTGAGTTAGGGATGGAGATGCTTTAGGGGAAAGAAAGGCTGGGATTGGAATGTGAGGGGATTGTTTAACCCATATCTGCTTCTGTGGTCCCGGACTTGGCTAACTTCAATGAGGCTTACGCAGATGCACTGAGAATGAAGATGGAAGATGGGATGAACATAACTAAAGCCAACAAGGCTGGGGGAGTGCCTGCCCTAGGGCTCCTCTCTGGGTGCCAGGACACAGAGGGTGAGGGGTGGGAGTGAAACAGGAAAAGTTCCCTTGTCCCCCTCACAGGGTGTGTGACAGGGGGAGTGGCTCACTTCTTAAGTGCCCAGCTGCTCAAACCTCTAAGGGGAGCTTGCAGACGGATAGGTTGTGGGGCTCCGACCCCACGGTAGCATCTAGGGGTGAATGCTGACAGCTCCTGAAGCCCCAGTGGGTGTGTGTTACAAAGAGCTCTTTTAGCTTTGCTGTCTGTAGGTAGCTTGTGCCAATCAGCTCTATTAGACCCTTTGACTCATCATCAGGACAGAGGGCGTCCTGTATCCCCAGGTTTTTGCCTTGGTATACCAGAAGAATCCGATCACATGTGGGCTTGGAGAATGAGTGCAAGGATTTTTATTGAGTGGTAGCTCTCAGCGAGGTAGATGGTAAGGCCAGAAGGGGGCTGGAGTGGGACGGTGGTTTTCCCCTGCAGTTGGGCTTCCCAGCAGCTGGGCTTTTCTCTGACCAGCCCAGCCAAACTCTGCATTGTTCCACCAGTCGATGGCCTGCCGAAGTCTGTCAGTGCCTGTGGGTGTGCTCTTATGCTGGTGTGTTCCTCTCCGGCATCTGCCGGTCCCTGTCGGCTCTTATGCTGGTGTGTTCCTCTCAACTTCCAGTTGCTTGTGTCCTCAGCCATTGGTGTGTTCCTCTTGATGTCCAGCTGCTTGTGTGTGTGCCCGCTAGGATCTTGGAGTTTTTGTAGGCACAGGATAGGAGCATGGCAGCCCAGGGTGGTCTTGGGAAATGCAATATTTGGGCATGAAAACAAATGCCTGTCCTCACCTAGGTCTGTGGGCACAGGTCTGGGGCTGGAGCCCCAGCCGGGGACTATGCCTTTCCCTTCCCAGCACTTCCCCGCCCCACTTGCTGCACTCTGTATCAGGAGCATAGTTTGCAGGGCTGTAGAAACAACGAGCTACCTAACATCTTTCCAGAGTAAAATTTTCAGCCACCCACAACTTTTCTCACTTCAAAGTGAGTGTAGCAGCAATCATTTCTCTCCCTCTTCTCTTCAGGACAAAGGAACCAGTGGTCTCAACAACACCAGTGGCTTTTGGGTCCTCTCAGAACAATGTAGAGAAGCTTGTATGGGCTCAGGGGTCATTCAAACCTTTGCTCAGTAGCCTGGATTGTGAGTTGAGTTGCATTTTTGCCCTTTAGGGGAGAAAGAAGTTATCGTAGAGGCCTTCCCACCCTGTATACTCATCAAATGAACCAGCAATACTGGAGTTGCCTCAGTTTTTATGACTAATAGTAAATTCCAGGGTGGAGTAACGTTATACAATCAATGTTGCTGTGCCTGTCCCTATAGAGAAAATTATGCCCTGCCAGAAATATACACTGGGATCATAGGCTCTCCCAGTGTGACTTTGTTTACACCCTAGGAAAAATGAGCCCTAAGACTCATACATAATCATAGAACCATGCTCTCAAAGACTTCTTGATAAATGTTCATTTATGAGTTTGGCTTTAGCATGGATTAATTATGCTGCTAGGTTCAACTTTGCAGTGCTCTGGTAAGTTGGGCTGGGAACCACCGACACCAGAGTCAGCTAGGATGCCTGTTCACTACAGATTCCTGAGTCCCATTGTTTGATTAATTAAATTACAATCTCTTGAGGAATCTGCATTTCAAAAAGAGCTCCCTAGGTGATTCTCATATGTATTAAATTTAGAAGCCTAGTAACTTACAATGTTGGTGTCCTAAGTTTATAGAGGCAGGAGGGAGGTGAAAAGGTGGGAATCTGGAAAAGTAGTCCACTGGTAGGTGGAAGCCATTTTTACAAAGAGAAAACACATGAAAACAGCTGAAGGAAAGAGCCAAAGCAGATGTTGGCAACACGTGCTACTCATATTGAGGTGGGTGCAGGTGGATTCTGGGTTCCTGTTGCAGCACTTCTATTATATACTACGCGGGGGCCTGTAATGTGTCAGTCCTGCAAAGTTTTGTCCTAGCCCAATGGCCTACCCCCAATCCTAGTTGAGGATGCTGGGCCTAGGCAGGTGGAGCTCTTTAATCAACAGGGACAGGTGGTGGTTATAGCTTCACCACTTCATGGGATTATCATTATCTTCTATGTCATTTCCACTTGGATCCTTCTAGGGTTCCTTTTTGCCTGCACTGACACAGCCACAAGGAGAGAAGAGAAGGGAGAGTTAAACTTTAAACTTCTAATTTTTTTGTATCCATTGATATTTAGAAAAACTGGATTCTTACAGAGGACACTTTAAGGACTGAAATAGCGTATTAGTAACCCAAACCTTACATTACACTAAACAAATGAGGTCTTGGCGTAATACTTCTAAGATGTTGGCAATTTACAACGTAAAAGCTTACTGCGTAGAAACTGAGGGGAAATATGCCAGGAATTATGCAAACGTACTGGCAGTTATGACTCTGCAAAGTCTTTCAATTTCACCCTTCCTTGCTGTTTTCACAGCTATCACTCCCTTAAAGCTTTCAACCTCTTATTGGCTTATTGTTGACACTCCCTGGTTGGATCCTACCCTTCTAGTTTCTCCTGAAAACCAAGCTCTTTCTCATACACTGAAAAAATAATTGCTTCCTAACTTGGGTACTTCCTGTCATCTATCAAATTCATTTACAATTTTAAGAATAGCCTCCAAGTACTCACAGGTCTTCTTGAACCAGATTCTCTCTCAGAGTTTCTCTCTAGCTGGGTTTTCTTAGATCCTCTTGCACTTCTTTCTCATTCTCATTCTTGCTCCTGTCTCCTTGTTCATACAATGCCCCTTGACAAGGATGTGATTCCTTCTGTTCTCCGTTAATCTATGTGCAATACTGCTTTCAAAAACCACACCACCCAGAGCCTTCTGTGGTTTCCTATAGTTCTCGGTTTGTATGACATATTCCTGTTATCTCAGTTATTACACATATTTTTCTGTTTATCTTCTTGCTGATCTGATTATAATCTCTTCCATGGCAGAAACTGTTGTCTTGACTGTTAGCCATCACATCTCCTAGATTATGAAACACAGCAGCTGCCCAGCAAATATGTGAACAAATTCATAGATCTCACCACTTTCTCATTGGGAGAAGAGGGCAACCAGCTAACATGGACTTCTGGAGTCCTTAAAGGTCATTGGAAAAACATGTCTTGGTCAAGTTTTCCATTTTGCAGCTGAGGAAACTAAGGATCAGTTTGGGTTACAGTGTTTGTTAATCAGAGGACTGAGACTAGACTTTGTTGCCAGTTTAAATGGTCTTCCTTTAAGAATCCAAAGTAGGCCAGGTGCAGTGGCTCACGCCTGTAATCCCAGCACTTTGGGAGACTGAGGCGGGTGGATCACGAGGTCAGGAGTTCAAGACCTGCCTGGCCAATATAGTGAAATCCCATCTCTACTAAAAATACAAAAATTAGCCAGGCACGGTGGCACCTGCCTGTAGTCTCAGCTACTCAGGAGGCTGAGGCAGGAGAATCACTTGAACCTGGGCGGTAGAGGTTGTAGTGAGCTGAGATCACGCCACTGTACTCCAGCTTGGGCAACAGAGTAAGACTCTGTCTAAAAAAAAAAAAAAATCCAAAGTAAAGAAAACACAACAGGACAGCCAGGAGTTCAAGGTTATATTCCCTGATGATTACAGGGCTCCAATTTCTCTGCATTGCTGGCCAAGGGATGGCCCAGATGCTTGGACAGTTTGATCAGAAACTCATCAAGTCTGTTCGTGTAAGTGAGTTGGCTGGCAGTCTCTATACATGGCCTGAATTAAGCCTGAGGCCTGGTAGCTTGATCCCAGCGAGCACAGTTATGGACCTGCTGGGTTGCACAGTTCCAGGAGCATTATTCCTACTGTATTCTAAAATGGAGCTCAAGTTCATTGGACGTTTTTACTAATAATACTTTATTATTTTTTAGTAAAAAGAGGTATGAAAAAAAGAAGGCTTTTGTGGAATGGCTTTAACTTCATCCCAGTTCTCGAAGGAGGGCTTGCTGGAGGTAGAGTAGCACAGCAGTTAATAGCACGGACTTTGGAGTGAGGGACAGCTGAGATCAATAATCTGCATAGCTCTGTAAACCTGGGCAGGTGACTTCACCTTTCTGAGCATCTGTTTCCTTGTCTGTAAAATGGAGGTAATTAACTACCTCACAGGATTGTGAGAATTAAATGGAAAATGTATGTAGAAAATTTAACTCTGTGTCTGGTATATGTGTAGTTAGTGTTCCTAAATGGAAACATCATATTTTTGTTTCCAGATATCTTATAAACTATAGCAATCATCCTTATATTTTGTGTCCTCAGCTGCATTGTGAAGGGTCTAGAAATATAAAGGGAGATGAAGAAAGTAAAACAGGATAGAAGGATGCATTTGGATTTTTGGGTTAATTTTTCAATATTTGAAATAGAAGAGATAAAAGTCTCATAACCAAAACCAAGCCAGGTTGGATACCTAAGTAGTTTTTCTTCTTTCCTTTCATAATGTAAAATGTGGCACTTAGTAGAGATGTTGGGTGGATAATATTGGGTGGTCTCTTGGTTACAGGGTCTACTTCCGACTGACCCCTTCACCTTCTCCTGCACGTTCTCATCCTTTCACAGTCCATGGCTTGTTCTTCTCATTTCCCAAGTTAGAAAGATGGGTGTTATCCTCCACTCTTCCTTGATGCTCAGCCCTCTCATCCAGGAATTTCCAGAGCTTGTCAGTTACATCGACTCCCTTCACTTCCGTCCATCTGGCCTGTACCACCCTGGCTCAGGCCGTGGTTATCTCACCACTGAAGAATAGCAATAGCTTCCCCTGGCCTCCTCCTTCAATCATGTTCCTCTTTCCTCACACAATATCCAAATATTTCTTCTAGAAAGCAAAGCCAATTATATTGTTTCCTTAATGGAAGCCCTTCAATAGTTATCCATTATCCTTAGAGTGTACTTCTCACTCTTTAGCACAGCCTTCTCTGACCTGGCTCCTGTCAAGCTCTCCTAAGGTGCCTTATTCCTCTTGCCTCTTTGCTTAGGTTGGAAACACTTCCTTTTGCTTCCATTTGTCAGGCTGATTTCTATTGATCCTTTATGCCTGTTACGGGTTGAACTGTGTCCCCACCTAAATTCATATGTTGAAGTCCTAACCTGCAGTACCTCACAGTGTGACTGTATTTGAATATAGTGTCATTAAAGAGGTAATTAGGTTCACCTGAGGTCATTAGGGTGGTCTGTAGTTCAATATGACTGGTATCCTCATAAGAGGAGAAAATTAGGCCACAAAAGCACAGAGGGAATAGCATGTGAAGACACAGGGAGCAGATGGGATGATGAGCCAGGGAGTGCGGCCTCAGCAGAAATAAACCCTGCCACACCTTGATCTCAAACATCTAGCCTCTAGAGTGAGAAAATAAATTTCTGTTGTTTAAGCCACCCAGTCCGGGGTACTTTGTAATGCAGATCTAGCAGATTAACACAAGGACTCAGCTGAGATGTCTCTTCCCCGGGACACATCCTCCTACCCACCGCATCCTTGTGCCTGTGCTGTATACTCCTGTTGCACATTGTCATTAGAGCTCTTACCACAATCTACTGGAATTCCTGGTTTGCTTTTTTGGAGTGTTCTTTTTGTTTTTGTTTTGGCTTGTACCTCTGTCTAAGCCATAAACTTCATAGGCAGGGACTATGTCTGTTTTGTTCACCATTGTATCCCCAGTGCCTAGCAGAGTGTCGCACACATTTCAGACATTCAATAGTTGAATGAATGAACACATTGGAGATGGTTAAAATCCTGGAGGTTAAACTAGTGTTAACCTCAAGTCTGCTAGGCCTAGAGATCCAGGGTAAAGTTTGGAGGCTTTCCCTGCAGAGTGAATGTCAGAGATCAGGATTAAAAGAATATTAATCAGTTACAGTGCTCAGCCCAAATCACAGAAACATCCCTCTTCTGCTACTGGGGTTACACAGCCACCCCCAAACCAGAGGACAGAAGGGGCATGGCATCGTGGATTGATGCAAACCACTTTAAGACTCCAGGCTGGGCACGGTGGCTCATGGCTGTAATCCCAGCACTTTAGGAGGCGGAGGTGGGCAGATCACGAGGTCAAGAGATCGAGACCATCTTGGCCAACATGGTGAAACCCATCTCTACTAAAAATACAAAAAAATTAGCTGGACGTGGTGGCAGATATCTGTAGTCCCAGCTACTCAGGAGGCTGAGACAGGAGAATCACTTGAACCCAGGAGGCAGAGGTTGCAGTGAGCCGAGATTGCACCACTGCACTCCAGCCTGGCGACAGAGTGAGACTCCATCTCAAAAAATAAAAAATAAAAATAAAAAAGACTCCAAGTGGAGGTAAAGATAACTGAGTCAGACATAAGAAAAGTAAAGTAATTATAAGAGAAGTCAGGCCCAGATTTGGCAGTGACAGGGGAGCTCTTCTTACTCACATTCATAATTTTTCACTAGTGATGCCTAAGACCAGTGCTGTTCCTACTTCTGATACCATTCCTCTACCTTATCTGACCTGCAAGCCTATGTGAGAAGGTGAGGCTGTCAGATTTCTCCTGAAACAAATGAGACACAGCAGAGCCTGGAGAGAGAGGGTGGGGCCAGCAGTTACAAAGTCTAGGACAGGTAGTTAGACCAGATTTACCCAACAGGTTCTTCATGACTCAACCAGCGAGCCAGGACATTCATCATCTATATGACACATCAAGGTTACTTCCTGGTTCTGTAGTCATTTGTGAGGAGACAGTACATTTGTAGTACAGTCTCTCTTTGGATCAGTAATTAGTATACGTATGATTTGAAAAATGTTTTTATTAAGCACATTAATAGCTGAGAATTAAAAAAAATAAGATAGTACATTTTCCATGGGACAGACAGGAAATTTAACTAGTATAAACAATGTCCTTGGTGAGCAAGAAAGCCCAGCCAGAGACTGAGATAATCTCAGGGAAGGTTTCTTTTCTTTATTATTCTCGTCATTGGAGATCCCTGCTCTTGTATTTTTAAAACCATTTTTTGAAGTACAGCATATACATAGTGTACAAATCATACTTCAATAAATGCTTTAGTTTTAAAAATAGTATTTCTCTGATTATAAAAATAGCACATGTGCATTGTAGAAACGTAACTGCCCAATGGGTTCGCCTTGTCCGCTGTCCAGACACAGCCCTATCAAGACGGGGAATTGTAATGGAGAAAGAGTAATTCACGTAGAGTCGGCTGTGTGGGAGACCAGAGTTTCATTGTTACTCAAACCAGTCTCCCTGAGCATTTGGGGATCAGAGGTTGGTTTTTTTTAGACGGAGTTTCGCTCTTATTGCCCAGGCTGGGGTGCAATGGCATGCTCTCGGCTCACCGCAACTTCTGCCTCCCAGGTTCAAGCGATTCTCCTGCTTCAGCCTCCAGCATGTGCCACCACGCCCGGCTAATTTTTCTATTTTCAGTAGAGATGGGGTTTCTCCACGTTGATCAGGTTGGTCTCGAACTCCCGACCTCAGGTGATCCGCCCGCTTCGGCCTCCCAAAGTACTGGGATTACAGGCATGAACCACCGCACCCTGCAATAAAGTTTCCCCAGGTGAGTCCTACACACATTAAACTTGGATAAGTATTGTCTTTTATTTATTTATTTATTTATTTAGAGACGGAGTCTTGCTCGGTTGCCAGGCTGGAGTGCAGTGGCATGATATCCGCTCACTGCAACCTCTGCCTCCCGGATTCAAACAATTCTCCTGCCTCAGCCTCCTGAGTAGCTGGGACTACTGGCCCATGCCACCATGCTTGGCTAATTTTTGTATTTTTAATAGAGACGGGGTTTCAACATGTTGGCCAGGATGGTCTTGATCTCTTGACCTTGTGATCTGCCTGTCTCGGCCTTCCAAAGTGCTGAGATTACATGTGTGAGCCACCGCGCCTGGCCAAGATCAGAGTTTTTAAAGATAATTTGGTGGGTAGAGGCTTGGGAAGTGGGGAGTGCTGATTGGTCAGGATGGAGATGGAATCATAAGGAGTTGAAGTGAATTTTTCTTGCCGTTTTCTGTTCCTGGGTGGGATGGCAGCACTGGTTGAGCCAGATTGCCGGTCTGGTTAGTCTCACCTGATCCATCGAGTGCAGGGTCTCCAAAATATCTCAAGCACTCATCTTAGGTTTTACAATAATGATATTATCCCTAGGAACAATTTGGGGAGGTTCAGACTCAGAGCCAACAACTACATGACCCTTAAACTGTAATTTCTAATCTTGTAGTTACTTTGTTAGTCCTACAAAGACAGACTGGCCCCTAGACAGGAGAAGGTCTTTTCAGAAAGAGCTATTATCAATTTTGTTTCAGAGTCAAACCATGAACTGAATTCTTTCCGAAAGTTAACTTGGCCTATGCTTAAGAATGAACAAGGACAACTTAAAGGTTAGAAGCGAGGTAGAGTCGGTTAGGTCTGATTTCTTTCACTGTCGTAATTTTCTCAGTTATAATTTTGTAAAGGCAGTTTCAGAAATATTTGAACATATGAAAAGAAAATCGTTATTACAATAATCCCACTTGTGGCTGGGCACGGTGGCTCAAGCCTGTAATCCCAGCACTTTGGGAGGCCGAGACGGGAGGATCACGAGGTCAGGAGATCGAGACCATCCTGGCTAACACGGTGAAACCCCGTCTCTACTAAAAAATACAAAAAACTAGCCGGGCGAGGTGGCAGGCGCCTGTAGTCCCAGCTACTTGGGAGGCTGAGGCAGGAGAATGGCGTAAACCTGGGAGGCGGAGCTTGCAGTGAGCTGAGATCTGGCCACTGCACTCCAGCCTGGACGACAGAGCGAGACTCCGTCTCAAAAAAAAAAAAAAAAAAAAAAAAAATAATCCCACTTGTAATTTCACCACTGAGAGACACGTTTTAAAATTCTGGTGAGGAATTTTGCAACCTTTTTCTAAAGGCTACATTTAAGTATAGACATTATAAAATTGTGATTTTATCGTTCCTACTACCTTTATTATTTTTATTGTGAATATTATCACATATTCTTCCTCAATGTGACATTTAACAGCTGCATAAAATTTTGTCAAGTGATCTTACTCTACTATGGAAATATAGGGCCAGAGTAGAGAGAAGCACTTAGTTGAGGAAAATGGGGTTAGAAGTAGAAAGTGTATTTGCCAATTAATTTCAGTAGATGGGGTGATGATTATAGATATTAAATTGTGCAAGCAAGTCATCTAAGAACCTATATAAGTACTGAAAAGTAAACATGTGGCTGGATAATATTTCAGGTATTTCCCTGCATTTTTATTCTTCTTGAACTTCTCCCTGGCCTTTCCCCCATTAAAGCTGGTGGTCAGTCTGTCCTCATTGTCACAAGAGGGAGATGTTGCATGTTAGAAAGCAGAAGTCTGCAAGACTTTCTACTTTCTGTTTGTAAGACATGAAATTCTAGAATGGAGAGAGTGTAGACAAGATGTCTGCTTGAAATGGAAGTAAAACTTGAGAATATTGTCCCAGTTAAGTGGAAGGAAATAAATGCACAGAGAACTCTGAGGCCTGGAGCAAAGAAGGGTGGTAGTAAAACTCCAAAGGTGAAGTAGCTTCCAGCTGTGTCCAGGCAGATGATTCCTCAGCTGTCCTAAAGGTGTTAAAAGTCCCCACTGACTTCATAATAGGAGAGACGCTGTGACCAAATGCTGCACGGTTCCTGGCTTACTGAGGGCACTCAATGTGCATTCCCCCAGGGCTTCTCCTCTTTAGCAACGAAGCTCCCTAAGCTCGAAAGACTTATTCATGGAGATGGGGCATTTTATAACCTGTCTCCTTCTAGAAGTAGCTTTAAGGCTGCCTGTCACCAGGTATGGGTCTAAAAGCAGCTAGCTTCTTTCTCTTCTCTACCATTTACAGGAATTTTTGCACAGACTGACCATAAGTGTAAATTTCCAACATTTTATTCTTGTAGCTATTAGAACCAGTTACGTGGCCATCCAACTGATCAGATCTTGGTGGAAAGATGGGTGTTCTCACGGGTGAATAGGGGAGAAGAACGAATGCATGGATTCCTGTTTCGGCTCATACTTCAGATTCTGACCGTGTGGAAGAAAGGACGAACAGAAGGTCAAGTAGAGCTCTTACCTGGAACTCGCTGTTCCATGAAGTAAGTCTAAGTTAGCCATTCTCATTTACAGCAGACTTAGTGGAAAACTATTTTTTTTTTTCAGTAGAAAAGAGAAGTGAGGTTTTTTAGGGGCTTTCCAGTTGGGAATTTTCAAGTCTAAACAACCATAAGGCAGTGATTCTTAGACACATGAGGATAATTCTGGGATTCTGTGGTGAAGACAGGCAGGAAGAAGGACATGTAAAATTTGGAAACCCACATACATATTTGGAAGAACAAAGATAACTACTTTTCAAATAATATGAGCTGTATAAAAGATGTGACATCTTTTAAATTCTTGTTTAATGGGGATATAAGTAAATCAAGATTGAGAAACGGCTTTAGGCTGTAGAAAAACGTGCAAGATAGTGTAAAATACATATAAACCTAGTGTTAGCTAAATAAGGAATCAATACCAGTTTAATCAACAAAGACATAAAGCTGGAGTTTAGAGAACATCTAGCCCAATGGTTCGCAAACTACAGCTCCGTGAGTCAAATCTAGTCTAGCTGCTTGTTTTGTTTTGTTTTAAATAGCCGTCAAACAATAGTTTTTATATTTTTAAGCGGTTGAAAAGAAATCGAAAGAGTTGTATTTCATAATGTGTGAAAACTATGTATAATTCAAATTTCAGTGTCCACCAATGAAGTTTTGTTGGAACACAGCCATGTATTGTTAATTGCTGCTTTCATGCTACAATGACAGTTGAGAAGTTGCAACAAACAGCATATGGCCTGCAAAGTTTTTTTTCATTTAAAAGTGTTCTTTTCAGAGACAGTCTCATTCTGTTGCCCAGGCTGGAGTGGAGTAGCACAATTATACCTCGCTGCAGGCTCCAACTCCTGGACTCAAGCAAGCCTGCCACCTCAGCTTGCTGAGTAGCTGGGATTACAGTGCCAGCCACTGCACCCTGCTGGCCTGCAAGGTTTTACCTGGTGCTTTATGGAAAACATTTGCTGACCTCTGAGCTAGCTCACAGTTCAGGCAAGGAAATTGAAGTCCTGAAAGTTTAACTGATTTGTTCCAGCTCAGATGACTACACAGTGGTAGGTTCTTAATATTATTAATGAAATCTCTTTACTGTCTATGTATTTTTTGGTTATTGCTCCTATGTCAGCAGTTTTACTTTCCTTTTGAACCTTTTCTAGCTCCAAAGATATTTCCTAATAGAATTTTCTAGAGTGTAACCACAAATATTTTTGGCAAACACAAGGTATGTTTTGCTTTGCTTCTAAAGCACCTTTAAAGGATATTAAGCATTTAGCTGATCTTTCCAACTAAGGCACCTTGTAAACTGCCTGAAATGTCTTTATAAATTAGCTTCCAAGTCTGTTAGCAGGCTGTTTATTACCATTTAAGAACTTTACATGCAATTAGGATGTATTGCCACCAAGTGGCCAATGGCACCTCTGTTATGCTTTCTCCACTGGGCTATCACAGAATTATCGTAGTCTCACAGGATCTAGTGGTTGGAAGGAACCTTAACTCCAGCCGCTTAACAAGGAATCGTTGCCTAAAGAGATCATTATGCTGTCTGATCAAGTGTTAGAAACAGAAAGAGCTGTTTTTTCAAAGTTAAGCATACATTCTTACTTAGTTACTTTTAAAGCCAGATAGAAGCTCGCAAATACGATTTGGTGTTATCCTAAGACTTCAATTGTTATTAATCATTGATAAAACTAACCCTGTTGTCAGGCTATGTAGCAGCTTCCTAACTCAGTCTGTTATTTCCAGTTAAGTATCCCTCAGATGTGTCTTAAAACAATCTGACATAAAAGCCCTTGCAGCTTGATTATTTCTCTTTTTATTAAAAGAGAGATGGTCCTAACTTTGCTTATAACCTATCAGGACAGGAGCCTGCTCAGCTCCACAGCCTTTTTCTTAACTTCATGTAATGGTGTGTTCATGTTTTTTGCCCATTTTTATATTGGGTTTTGGGGTATCGCCCATCATCTATGATAGATGTTGCAAATATTTTTCTCTTAGTGATTTGTCATTTAACTTTGCCTTGGTGCTCTTTTTTGTGATGTGACAATTTTTTATTTTTATGTAGTCAAATTTATCAATAAGTATTTTCTTTTACTGAATCTGGATTTGGAGTCACAGAAAGTTAATAATTCACTGTTGATTTCTTCTAGTATTTATATGGTTTAGCTTCTTCTTCTTTTCTTTTTTTTTTTGAGACAGAGTCTTGCTCTGTTGCCCAGGCCAGAGTGCAGTGGCGTGGTCTCGGCTCACTGCAACCTCCGCCTCCCGGGTTCAAGTGATTCTCCAGCCTCAGCCTCCTGAGTAGCTGGGACTACAGGCACGCGCCACCACGCCTGGCTAATTTTTGTATTTGTGGTAGAGATGGGGTTTCAACATATTGGCCAGGCTGGTTTTGAACTCCTGACCTCGTGATCTGCCCGCCCCGGCCTCCCAAAGTGCTGGGATTACAGGCGTGAGCCACCGTGCCTGGCCAGCGTCATCTTTTATATTCAGATCTCTGATCTATTGTAAGGTTCTTCTTCTTC